>NC_138726.1:8989464-9029464 GCF_965113295.1 Leuciscus leuciscus
TGGCTAAGAGAATTAATGTCAGGTTGTATTGTGATGAAATGTCCAATTTACTAGTTCTATCAACTACAACAAATCACGAGCCTAACCTTTATCTCCATTCCAAAATTGGCACAAAAAAAAATCTGAATCGTTAAAACACTGGTGTGTGGGACACCGTGAGCATGGCTTCTTTAGTGTACACGGAGTTTTAAACACTTAGTTTAAATGTTTCATAATAGTGCTCATAAATGTCTATTCTCACTTGAAAAGGAGTAGATTATACACTGAAACAGCGTTATCATAAGGTCGATATGTCACAGTTTAAGCATATTAAGCTTTGATGTTACATTTATAAGAGATCAGACTACATTTTTGCTTGATGGACAATTCTCACTTGAAAAGGAGTAGATTATACACAGAAACAGCGTTATAATAAGGTCGACGTGTCACAACTTAAGCCTATTAAGCTTTGATGTTACCTCAAATCAGGTGTTACATTTATAAGAGATCAGACAAAATCTTTGCCTGATGGACAATAAAACAGGTGGTAGAAATATCCCATAGATCTTTGAAGGAGGGATATGATTCATATCTAGAGTCAACCTCCCTGAACACTGTGGCATGTTGCACTGGCACTCATTACTCATATTTTCATCAGAAAACATTAAAATCTGGTTTTATTGGTATGCCGGTTGCCGTTCGTGTTACTCATTAAAGCGGCTTCGCAGAAGGTGTTTGGTAGATGGCAGTAATGGGATGCATGCAGGGTGGGAAGCGGCTCCGTGTGGGTGTATAGAGTG
The DNA here is from genome assembly GCF_965113295.1 of Leuciscus leuciscus. NCBI lineage: Eukaryota > Metazoa > Chordata > Actinopteri > Cypriniformes > Leuciscidae > Leuciscus > Leuciscus leuciscus. The sequence goes on from NC_138726.1 coordinate 8,990,244, forward strand.
CTCTGGAGGAGATGATTCTCACATTAGAGGCACGGACTCGCCGCGCAGGAGATGCAGGCTGTTTCCTCTGGGACTGCAGTGTATGTTGTGGGTTCAGCGTGTAACGTGGGGGTTGGTGAGCGTGAGGTGGAGTGTGCTTGTTTGGAATGTGTTAATAATGCAGCATCAACTATTGTTCTGTACACACACAAAGCACCACTGCATCTCTGGACCTAGTTGTCCTTGTTGTTGATATACAGTCTTTTCTTTGAAATTCAAGGTGAAAATCTATCAGATTCAGGTTTTTTTTATAGGTTGCAAGTTTCAACACTGCATCCAGGATTCTTTTTGGTAACACTTTCTTTCTAAGGCTGTATTTATAATGCATTATAAAAGGTATTCTTAAAGGGATGGTTCGGAGAAATTTCAACCTTTGCACCATGACCTCGAGCCAAACACTTTTTTTCCCTTGGTCAAGCTTTTTTTAAGCTTGGTTGAACATTATTAAAGTTAGAGCTTATTTAGAGATATCAGCCGAATGGCTTAGTGCCGGCGCTAATGGATCCAAGGTTATATCTCGTAAATGACCCCACTAATAATTCCCAGAATGGTACCAAACTTCTACAGTAGTACAAATAGGTTTGTATTTCACACTTGGCTTTGTATTGTCGGCAGAATCTGGCCGTGCTTTTCCCAAATCACAGAAGTGACGTCGAAGTCCGGGTTAGCAGTAGCATAAGCCATCAGGCAAGTGTTATTTAAATAAACTCCTGGGCCCGTATTCATAAAGATTCTAAGAATCCTCTAAGAAAACTCTTAATTTAGCTTAAAAACTTTTATGTAGGAGTCTTAGCTTAAAAGCGATTCGGAACCGATCTGAGAGCAACTCTGAGTGAGGAAAAGACAAAAACTTTCATCTTAGTGAGGAGGCGGGGTTGACCCCGTTGCTATGTATGACACAATCTTTTGAAGACTGTGATTGGTTGGTTGTCCAAAAAAAAAAAAAAAAAAAAAGTGATTTTAAGTATAGGGTCTATTCTAAGCCTTCACTTTGAAATTACATGCGTAATTTTTCCTATTTGACCGTTCTCACACACACACATATGTGTATATAAATCCTTTTTTTATTTACCATGCTGTTAATTTCCTATAAGGTATTTGATTGGCTTAGAATGATAAAAATTGTTCCACTCTTTCCAATTACACTGATTGCTGGCATGTCTATTTAAGTGGTGGTTTGAATGTTGGTTTGAATGTATCAAACATGGAATTTTCCAAGTTGCCAAATATCGTAATGTAGTGATTACTTTCATTTCTGGCGCTATGGAATTTCTGCGCTGTGTCGGAGATGTTAGCATGTCTCTAATAAGATCAGTCACAAACATGATCCCTGCACGATCTAATCTATAGCGTCTTATTATCTAATCTATACTGTTATTCATTGTCTGCAACACATTTCTTCTCCCTCTTCGTCTTTCTGCCATTTTCTCCTCTGCTAAAGAAACTCTTAAGCCTCTTAAAAGTCCTCGTCCGTGCTCCTAACAATTTTGACCTTAAGACCTCTTTTAAGGGTTAAGATGCTTTCTGAATTACTTTTTTCTTTACTAGGATTTTTTCTTTAATTTTAAGAGTAAACGCCCACATTTCTAAGAATTTTCTTAGAATTTTGTCACTAGGAGCTACTCTTTGCATTAAGATTCTTTATGAATACGGGCCCTGATGTACTTACAAGGGGAGAGGGGAGAGGGGGGTGTTTGGCTCGAGGTCATGGTGCAAAGGACCCTAGGTTGAAATTACTCCAAACCATCCCTTTAAGGCATTATATTGCTTTCATAATGCCTTATTTAAATAAAAAGTATAAGTTATTTCATCTTTTAAGGATTTTCCTGGTGAAACAGTCCTTCATTTAAAAATACAGGCTTGCATAGACAACCTAGGAAGTCAGGAAAGGTCTCATTTTTTAAGTTTCGTTACAAGCTATTCCCACATTGGCAATACAAAAAGCAATTAATACATACATTTTAACATATAGCCCCTTTAATTTCTATTATTATAATAGTTGATGTTAATTTCAGTGTGCACATGTTTAAGCTTACTGGTAACTTTTATTTTTTACATCAGAAACAACTCTTATGTTTTTGTTAATTTTATAATAAAAAGTTTGCAGCAAATGTGTCATACAACCCATTCATGATGTCTTATGGCTGTTTCCTTACTCTAAATGTCTTTTGTGCTCCACAACTTTGGAATGACATTTTCATTTTAGGGTGAGATATCCCCTTTAAGTATTAATGCTCGGCATGTAACTTATCCCACAGTCATGAACGACATCTCAAATAAAAAATTTAAATCTATATTTTTGGCAATTCTACAGACTTACAGTGAAGGGACCCGAGATTAGAGTATCATAGAGACTAGCTGGGTGCAACTAGGATCTTTTAACATGGGCCTGTAAGCAACACCCTAGCAACCACCCAGAAATGTACTAAAAAGACTCAAAATACCTTAGCAACTGCATAGCAATGCCCTGGCAACCAAAGCAGTGTTTTGTACTGGCATGCACCACTCAAAAACTAGTTATACAGTATATATCGTGGTATTCTCAGTGACTGTTGTTTCACTCACAGGGCCTTTTCACACGACTGGGTTGTCCGGCCCTCAGCACACTTTTGAGATGGACGCTAGAGATGACTTCATTGAAGATGGCGAATGCCATAGCAACAACTCACAGGAACCCGAAGAGCAAGACAGCACAAGTGGTGAGCTACACGGCTTCAAAGGCAACTCACGACAGCTGTCTGTGAATTTATTTATATATTTGCTTGCTGCTCATAAAATATTAAAAATCCAGGAAGACAACTGTGATTGTTCTGTTCAGTGTTGAGACTTATTAGAAAACAAAAGCAAGGTGACCTGTGATGGCGCCGTCGATACTATTATGAACTAACTTTTTTTCCTATGCTGCCAGATGACGGTGATAGTGATTTTGATAAGGATGACTCCTCAAATGCCTCTGCCGATTACAGCATGATGAGTAATAAGAGAGGCCATGGCCTCATACTACAGGATGATGTCAAGGAGGTGAGTTATGCACGTTTAATGTACGAAGTAGATTGTTGTGATTATCTTACATTCTTCTTTTATCACATGATTTGCATGACCAGCTTTTTCATAGACAACTCACTTTATAAAGAGCCTCGCAAAACTATTCAGCCTTGACCAGTCTTATTTGAATGATTTGCAAATGGATTTAAAAGTCCTGAAAGGAAAATAAATAAATAATAATAATATTTTAAGATATTCTAACCTTAACTTCTAACCTTAAAATTAAAATGTAAACATAATTTTCAAAAAAATGACCAGCCTTGCATGCTTTTCATATGTGATTTTGGCCTACTATAATAATTGTATGTACACATCAAGGTAATTTACTGAACGCGATTTTTTTTATTTTGCCATTAAAATGGTTCAATTTAATGCAAATATATATATATATATATATATATATATATAGATATATATATATATAGATATATATAGATATGTGGTCAGATACTACCTTGAGACATTTATTCATAAGATTCACATTTTCAGATTCCCACAGATTCTGACTAGATTGAGTTGAGAGCTTTGAATGAAGATTGAGTATCTTTTTTATTTGTTGTTTTTGAGCCACTTAAGTGTTAATTTGACAACTTTATACTGTTGAAAAAGATTACATTTTAGATTTGTAACAGATTTACACTCTGAAATCAGTAAATTAAAATTTAATGAAAAGGTACGGTATAGACCTTATGCGGCAGAGAAACAAGCGTGCAGACATCTTTATAATTTTCTCTTTGAACTTCCGTTTTTGCGGTAGCTCTGTATATTTCTATGGCATCGCTGTCGAAGAGTAATCAGCTGGTGAAGTGGATTTACTTATTGTAGAGTTAACAAAAGTTATCATGATTAATGTTTGAAGCGGATGTCATACATGCCAGTGAGACCGGGAAGATTTTAAAACTAGCGGTTCATTCATAAATCCGTAAGATCTTATCTTCATGCTGTGGAAATACAAACCGGAAGACAGAACACAACGAGCGCAGCACTGAAAAGAGGCGGGGCTACATAAGGTCTATATGATTGCCATTTTATTTAAATTTACATACAATTTTGAGGTGTAGAGCACTAGAAAATTCTCCACCATCACATCTTTAAGGGTATTTTTGTAGGGTGACTCATGGCTCTATAGCAACCCAGTTTAAATGACAGTTGGAATGAGTCACAAAGGCTTATGGATCCATTTGTCTGCCACGCCACACCAGTGCTGCATCTGTCATCTGCAGCTACAGTCATTATCAGTTGCCACTTCACTTGTGTTCAATCATACCATTTAAAATATGACACTGCATTTCAGACTGTAAGTCTTGTTACTCTAAACTTTTAACTGTTTGTTGGTTCATTATGTCTGATAGGAGAGCGAGGAGGGGACAGACCAGGGAGGAATTTTTGCTTGTCCGCTTTGTTCCCTGGAGTTCAGTAGCCCAGATCAGCTCATCGCACATGTCTACCAGGTAAGGACTACTGAAGCCTCTAGTATATTTTTAGACTCTGTTAACACCTGGTATTAAAATCCATCTCGAGCGCAAAAACGTTTTGTTATCAGATCACTCAAACTGCATTTGGAGCTTTTCAATTACATGCCGATTGTGAAGCACATCTAAATGCTGAAATATACCACACAACTTTTAAAATCTGAACACTTGTTGACTTTGTAAATGGTAACAGTCAAAGACCGGGCATCATACACTAAATGACTGAAGATCATATACTACCAGAAGTTGTCCTGAACAAACTCACACAGGAGATCCTTGACAAATAAAGACAAGGAGTTCTAAAATTGACTCAACATCAAACATTGAATGTCCTCTGCTCTGACTGGATGGAATCCAGCTAAAAAAAAAAGACACAGTCTGTGCCCATTCTACACTATGTGATTGTCTGTGAAATCTGTCAACTATGACTTTGAAATTTGCAGACGGGCTCGGACTTTCTGCAACTAGTGATAGCTCCTCCAGACTGCAAATCAGAGCAAAAATCCGTGCAAAAGTTATGTAGTGTATTCTAGCCTTAAGCTAATTTTTTTTAATAATTATGTCATTCTTACTTACTTTCTTCCATGAGGACAAATTTTGAATAAAGTACTGATCACTCTTTTCAAACCATTTACGATGAATGGAGACTACCTTAAATGATAAGTTAATGCTACTTTTGGCCATTTTTGAAGCTTGAAAACTCTAATCCCCTTTGTAAATGCTTGAAAAATGACCAGTACATTATTTAAAATTGTCCAGAAGATAGAAATGTCAAATGAGTTTGGAACAACATGAGGTTGAGTAAATAACCATTTACATTTTTGGACTGTTCCTTTAAGTTGAGACGAATTTATGTATGAAATCTCTTGTCTTATTTTCTGTGACCAGCACACAGCTGTGGGTAGCAGTAAGAGTTATATCTGTCCTGTTTGTGGACGAGCTCTCAGTTCTCCAGGCTCTCTTGGCCGCCATCTTCTCATTCATTCAGAGGACCGTCTGTCCAACTGTGCAGTGTGTGGGGCTCGCTTCACAGACACCAACAACTTCAACAGGTCAGTTCAAGACATGATTTTATCAGGATGCTTCATTGTTTTCAAAAAAAAATTCTCTTAACAGTTTCCTGTTCTGAAATTGTAGGGGAAAGTTGAAGGAATTCCTTGACACAAGCAGTATAGAGATCAACAGTGAGGGTGAGGCATGTGCCATGTCCAACTCTCTACCCAGAAGCCCTATGACTAACCCCAGCACAAATCCTGGTACTGTACTGACCTCATTGCCAGATGGACTTCTCCCTTCTGCACCTCCTCTTCCTTCACTGTCTGACAGCCTCAGTCCTTCCAGCACAGGCCTTCCACCTCTTCCAGACCTCATGAACCCTATGCCTGTGTACCCGGCTGGAGTTTTGCTGGTCTGCAACAGCTGCGTAGCCTACCAGCAGCTTGTGGATGCCCAGTCGCCGTCCATGAGGAAATGGGCAATGCGTAGGAAGAGCGAGCCCGTAGAGATGCGGATGCAGCGGCTGGAACGCGAGCGAACGGCCAAGAAGACCAAGAGGGCATGCGAGACACCGGAGGAGCGGGAGGTGCGCCGCTTACGAGACCGTGAGGCAAAGCGGATGCAAAGGATGCAGGAGACAGATGAACAGCGGTCACGTCGTCTACAGCGTGACCGCGAGGCCATGCGACTCAAACGGGCCAACGAGACACCCGAGAAGAGGCAGGCACGGCTAATCCGTGAGAGGGAGGCCAAGAGGCTAAAGCGGCGCTTGGAGAAGATCGACCCATCGCTGAGAAACCAGATTGAGCATGATCCTGCTGCAATGGCTGCGCTCACCGCTGACATGAATCTATTCCAGTTTTCCTTCCCCATGTCCGTCCCCTCCATGGACAATGGACTGTTTATGAAGCTTCCCTAACAAGCACAGCTCCAAACACCTCTCAGCCCGACATTTGAGAACATCTTGCCATTTTAAAAGAATAACTATCTTGACTATAACTGTGATGAGAATGTTATGCTCTTGCAGTTTCAAGGAGGCGCTCACCCTGACAGAGATTTGCAGTGATGTAGGTACCAGATGTCATTCATTTTCAACGTGAGAGGCCATGAGTTGCAACGCAACAATGTTGAGCAGAGTTCAACTTTATGCAGACAGGCAGCAACACGTGGCGACTACCACTGGGAGTGTGGACAGCGATGCTCACATGATTCGCTGCCTGAAACCGTTGGATATTGCAGTACAGAAGTGGTTCTACTGGACAGACAGGGCAGGGAATTGCTTCGAACCCCCGAGGGTGTCGGGTTACAGTAGTCAACAGCAAGAAGAAATAAACCTCCTTAAAACCAGTGCTCAGCAATGTTTAGTAGACTATGATGACATTTTCGAGAACCCGCCTCATCCCTTTAGCTATGACCTCAGTGAAACATTGAAATAAAACCGAGATTATGCAGATGATGTTCCCATCTGGTAATCAGAGGAGGAAAAAAGGGACCTGAGGCACTGGAGTCTTTTACTATCACCACCAGTCAAGTAGAACGCCCACTAGCAACCAACAGTATGGTGACTTGCTGACCTCCTCGTATGAAATTTATTTTCTGTCAGTGTGAACGACCCTTTGTGGATTTATGTAACATAAATTGATTTACAAAATTAACTGAATTTATTGTATAAAAGATTCCAACATTCGCAGAAGGGAAACAAGGCAAACATGTTTCCCTGTCTGTAAGCATGTTTTAGGAGATTTGTCTACTTACTTTTCAAGGCTCAGACTTTTAGCCATCTTTCTTCAGAGCAGTGAGGCCTTTCCATAAGGAAGTTCTCTGTTTGCACACGGACCTACAGTGACAGGAGTGAGACGTGTAGCCACACTCCACACTCAGCCTAACGGTTCAAATTTGCCAGTCTAAAAGGTTGGGAGTTTACCTGAAATTATGGCTCATCTCCCAGGACCCTAGATTGGGTCACTACTAGCTCATATTCACAGAACCAACTACCTCACCATGGGCTCTTTGCATGGCCTAGTCACACCTGTGGCCTTGACCGGGACCACAGGGGCCGTGCAGGACCACACACACTGACTCAACGTTCCTTATGCCAACACCTACTATAGTCCAGGGGAGTCCAAACCTGCTCCTGGAGGACCAGCTTCCTGCAGTTCAGCCACAACCCTAATTAAACACACCTGAACCACCTAATCGCGGCATTCAGGGTTACTTGAAACCTCCAGAAAGGGGTGTTGGAGCAGATTAGAGATGAAGGTGGCCCTCCTGGAGTAGGATTGGACACACCTACTATTATCATTGCCCTACATGTTTGCTGAAACGACAACACTTTATTTAAATGCTGTTTGAATGCCACTGATCCAAATGGTGAAATCTATGTGGGCTTGTGGTCTCCTGGTCTTTCCTTACACGGTTTTGTGTCCACGAGACCATATGGTGTCCTATTTATCAAGATTTACAAGGATGCCTCCTTTGCCGCCAATATGCCCCTCGTTGCACCCTTTAGTTGAGTCCGGACTATTTGTGTGCACACTCCAAGGGCTGAGGGTGCCATTTGGGAAAACCTCTATTGGAGATGTTGTCCTTTTCAAAAGAAGGTGGCCATCTTTGTGGATGTACTGTTAATTACTTAAAGTATCTGCTTCGAAGCACATTCAGACACACTTCTCTGACCTCCCAAAGGCTTTATACCTTATCACAATGCTACACGGGTTGTTGTTGTTTTTTTGCTAGGAACTCAGGGATGGTGTGGATCATCGGCATCCTCACAGCCTGAGAACATAGGAGCAGGAGACCTCCTATTCCTAATTCTTCATTATCAACATAAATTTCTCAGATCAGATACTAACTTATACTCACTTTTACTGGTCACATTGGCCTTTTTTTCTCTTATTCAGACTGCAAACTCCTCACCTGAGCCAAAATGTCGATAAGGATATTACATAACTCCATTACATCTCAACTAACCAACCAACCAGTCTCTGCTGCTGTCACTGTACTGTATAATGTGTATTTTACCTCTTTAAACTAGTGTGGTCCTGAATTGGACCTGGGAATGCTTTTTGTTAATGGTGAGGCACTTAGTGTGTGCTCGATCTTAATGGCAACACAAGTAGTGTACAAATTTAAAAAAAAAAAGTTGCCTTTGTCACTGGAAAGTTGTGCTTTGGTTTTATATTTAATGATTTAAATGATTGTGTGCTATTTCTATGAGATGTGCAATGATGTAAAGGTTTAGCGAATGCATGTACAACGAAACAATCAGGACGAAAACTTCCAGAGAGAAATCCCTCGTATATGAAGCAGTGATAATGCTGCATGATTATGCTAAAAATGGTTAATTACAAGGTAAATACACATTACAAAATGTTTCACACTAATTTAAAGGTGAAGTGTGTAATTTCTGTGCCACCGTCAGATGCCCCGTCTTCCATTGTTCAAGTCGAATAGGTACTCCCACCCCAAATTTCAAACCGATCCACAAGTTAACACGTAACTCCCAACAAACGGAGCAAAAGCGCCACAGAGCCAGTGTTTCTCAAACGTTTTCAGGTGGTTGACCACTTCAAGAGTGAAAGGAAAAGAGCAGGGGTCTTATTCAATGTCCTTTTCTCTGATTCTGTCTTGAGCCACAGTTCTCTACATTTGCCAGAAGGCTGTTGTTCTTATTTTATGGAAAGGACTGAAACTTTTAGCTAATAAATTTAAATGAGCCAACTGTTTGCTTGCTAAGAAATTAAAACCAAACACTTACGTACACTGACATATAAACGTTAATCAATTGAAGACAGTCAATGGAAACACTATCTTAAAATGCATTGTTATAAGTTAATTAGTTGATTAATTCAATGTTGGTGCATCTGATAATTTTTGTCTTTTTACTGACTTAAGTCGCAACCACAGTTTGAGAACCACTCTGCACAAAGTTGGGAGAACATTACACACATCACCTTGAAGCTTTACTTCTCAGTGTTTCACATGGGCGGAAGAGTCAGTCACGTTAAAACGGACCACTGTACATCTGGAAGTACCTCCTGAAAACAGGGTAGACTGTGTGTATGATATGTATGTCTTATATTTCATTCCAATACGTATTGCAATTTATTTATTACTACCGTGAATGATGCACATTCCAGTGTTGTAAATTCACAATGTTGTCATTACCATCTTTAGAGATACCTCTAATGTTCAAAGTGAAGCAGCTGAGCTTTTCCACACGGTTGAAGGCAACTGGATACCGGTCCCTCGTTTATGCTGTTGTGAAGTATTAACGATGGGTTCCTTAAGGAAAAGAAAAGGAGTTAAATGTACATGTGATGAAGCATCACTATGCAATTGAGAGCTGTACTCAAGAAACTTTGTATTACTACTATGCAGTTGATATGAAAGTAAATGGACTCAAATGCTCCAGATCACAAACCTCAGGCAACTCTTGACAGTCAAGCCATTTGTCCTCAAGTCCGTAATCCTCGACCACGAGATCCATCCATAGTTTTGTGTTCATTTAATCGAGTTAATGTATGCACATTCAGGCAGAACAATGCAATTTTTATGGTAAAGTCCCTGAAATTCATTATAAAGCACTGAGTTATATCATAGTAGCATCAAAGTTGAGGAAACACATCCCAATGCAATGAGAAAATCTAATGATTCTCTGTAGTCTAGAATGAGATGTTGACAGGATGCATTGTCTATTTTGAGGATAAAATATAAAAAGAGTATTTTCAAACATTAACCCTATTTAGTCTGCATTATTCCTAAACTATATTTGAGTGGTATTGCATTGCCATGTGACATGCTATGTATTAAAGAACCATTTTCTTTTACATATTTGTGCATACAAGTCAGTGAACCCCTGGCAATGGAACTTGCATGTTATAAACTACATGTTAATGCATTTATTCAAGCTTTTCATTAAGGATTGGAGTCCAATGATTACTTGCCTTTTTGTCGTCCATCTAGATATTTTCATGATAATGTTTACAAACTCTCTAAAAAGGCCAAAATGACTGACACCTTATAAAGTGACAAGAATAAGCACTGGTCACAACAACGCCAAATCATGTCCTATTCAGAAAGCCATGCTCTGTTATTGGGTTAACAGATTGGAAGCTCATCATAAAAGCAGGAACAGAATGTGGAATAAACATTGACTTTACTGCTAAGAGTTTGTTTCTGTCTTTCTCTCTTAAAAAAAAAGTGCACACATGCAAAGTGAGATTAAAACATCCGAGACCATATTGAAAATGTGGTATTCATAAGTAGTCATGCTGAGAATATATTCTCTGTAATGGGGAAAATAGACATCGAAAAAGCAAAATGCAAAACAAGCTTTTTCACTATAGTACACTTTCAGGCCCCGTTAAAATATATATAAAAAATATTTGTATTTTCCCTGGTGTACTGCATTTCATCTGAAATTTGGTCACCACATACGACAAATAATTCACCCCATAGTGGAATATAAAATAATAATAAAAAAACAAGAGCAATTGTACATTCACAGACTCAAAATTTTGTATTTCAGATTTTAAAAAAATGTATGCATTCTACATTGGATATTATTGTAATCATAATCTATTATTAAACTCTGTAATTGATGCATTGGATTCATCAGATGCATCAATGCACTTTTCCAACCCTTTTTAAAATATATTACAATTTACTAATTGAATGGAACGCATAAGAAAAACAGACGTCAAGCCAGCATGTTAATATTATATAGATATATATATATATATATTATATTGTGTTTACTTAACAAACATGATAAATGCAATGTTTCCAAGAAGTTAGCTGTAACAATAAAAATACAATATCTTTGTGTCCTTACATAGAATTAAAACAGGAAAACAAAATAAAACAAAACAGCCCTAAGTAGTTCACAGAGAGGTACAAATATACAGTACAAATCTATTTTATTCAAAAAAAGGGTACAAATAAAAACGCAACAAAATATAGTTATTAATGCTTTGTAAAGTTCAGGTAGGTGTAGGGTAGGCTAAGGGAGCACTTTGGGTAGACGACTCTAAGGCTTTTGAGAAGAATTAATACATATTGGTACGGGCGTACGGCCATACGATATTAAAACGTACTATACAAAGTTTATACAACCTGGATTATACTTGAGGATTGAATATAACACATACATCATTGCATATATTTCGCAGATTTTTATGCATTAAACAAAGATGCCATCTCATTTAAAACTGGTCACACATCATCACATAAAAAGCAGTGTCACTTAGTGCCAAGAAGTACAATGTCAAATTTGAGAGTATATAATGATTCCTTTAGAAACCTGATTTCAGCCGACATCACTGACTCTGGATTGCTGTGCCCCCCCGAGTTCTGTCTGGGATTTACACAAACTGCCATGTGTTAGGTTCATAATAAAGCCTTCCAAAACAATATATACAAAAACAATAATCAAATCACAAACAATTTGAAGCAATGATACAACTACTACAAGTCACTGAAATGTTACCGATACAGAAAACCCTGATGGTTTATTCTCGAGTGGGTTCAGCCGTTTTCACACTTCACAAACTATTAAACTCTCCATTTTGCACCGGATGTCAAACAGGGAGACTAAATGGACGTCTGTAAAAGATTTCCTCGGACTCTTATAGCCCAAACTATTATGTATATATATATATCTGCAGGGATTCTCGTTTTCTACGCCACCATCTTCTGACGCAGACTCCAATAAATTTAGTTTTCACTAATTTCCTCAAACCACTTTAATGAGGATTTTCTGATTATTAAAAAAAAAAAAAAAAAAAAAAAAAAAAAAAAAAGAGTAGTTTACGCAAAATGAGTGAAATTTGTTTTTTTGTAAGATTCAAACATTACACATTTTCTCTAAAAAAAGGACCGCTTACTAAGGAAGTGAGGGAAGCTGTTTCTGAGCTGGAATCAGTGCAAAGCATCAGTCTTGACTTCACTTCTGCTCTACTAAAAAGAGCAAAATATAAATAAAATAATAATTTTGAATTTTATTAAGCTTGCATTGTGTTCAACTAAGATACACATTATAAGCTAGTCCCAAAAAAAATTAAAAATAAAAAAATTTCATCTTACAATCAGGAAGTGCAACGTCACTAATTGTTGTCAGTGAGCAACCCGAGCCACATTACACCAGACCTTTACAGAGTCGTCCACGGTCAAAACGACTAGAACTGAAATGAGACTTTGTCTCCAAGTGAAATTGTACGACCTTGCAGAGTGGAAGTCACTTGTACGCATCGTTTACGAACAATGCACATCTTAAGGCGTTATTGACAAGCTAATATTATACAAAACATATTATCTTCATATCTGTACAAGCATAAAAATGTTGGATGATTGTTTACGTGGTTTCGAATTATTCCAATATAATGGCGAAACATTTACAATAACACTATAGGTGAGGGGGAAATAAGTGCAGAACATTTCATTGCATCAAAGTGACAAACGTCTATGTTACATGATTTAGGTGAGGCTCTATGGAAGAACAACACGGTTTCAGAGCGAAGAACAACGCAGAAGGCATGTGCACGAGAATAGGGCGTCTACACACCAGAAATATATCCTTTGATTTCAATGGGGAACATGAAAATCATCATTGATAAAAGTAAAAAACGCCAGTGTTGTGAAAATGCGACCAAAACCTGAATCTGAGGCTGGTCTGATTGTGCTTTTGTAAGTATTCCCGGAAAACAAATTCCCACTTTATTTCAACTAATCCAACTCTTTGCTCATTTAAGAATGCATTTCTACCCATGAAACCCTCTGTTTGTCTAGTGTGCAGGCGTCCTATTCTTCACAGGGAGATGAAATGCTTACATCAGTGCTGTACTGCTCAATATGTATGCAAAAGCGAGGTATAAAAGGACATGATTGGATTAATTCTCTCACATCCATAGAGAGAAGGAAATGCAGAAGCGTAGGAATGTAGCTTAAGCTTAAACCTTCTGTGCTGTTACCATTGAATATGCAACGTCAAATGATAAAAATCACAGCTTTACAGTGTCACAATTTACAGATTCCCACCCCCCCCACATTGATCTTGCGTCAATAGCTTAAACTTAGTGCTGTAGGGATGACACTTTTGCTGTCCAAAACCTGGAAACGGGTTAACATTTTAGCACTTCCAATGGGTTTTTGGTTAAAAGCCTGAAATAAAGTCAGTAGTTAACACAAGCTCAAGATATTTTCATGTTTTATTTTACAAAAAAAAAAATACATTAGTAATACCATCATGAGCTTTTACTTGTCTTGTAAAAGGCGGTTTATAACAAGTGGCTAAATGGGACTACAGAGGTTATCGGGGACATTAAAGGAGTCATGACCTGGCTTTTAAAAAAAAAATATATATATTGTTGTCTGAGGTTAACTTATGACGTTCGCTTGATTTTTACAGTCAAAAAACATCAAAATGAATTAGTAATAGGCTATTTTCTACCCTGGTTTTGAGCCTAGCTCCTGAAACGCTCGGTTTTTATGAGCGTGCCGCATTAAAGATTTGGAAGTAAACGCCCACTGCTATGATTGGATGACAGTTTTGCATATTATAATGAGTTTCATGTAAAGTGCGAATTGGTGGGCGGGGCTAAACAGGCAGTGTTGAAGTAGGCGTTGATCATCTTCTGCGGAGGCGGGGTTTGATACCCTTTGACATCATAGCTCCCCACTATGAAAAACCTGTCGTTCGCTGTGCCTGGTGTCAATAAAAGCTTTTATTGGACTAACAAGGAAGTTTTCAGTTCTAAAACTTACAGGATATTCTTATAGTATGATGACCTCTTATTTGTCAAAAGCTCAAGGAAAATTTGATTTCTCAGTTCATCACCCCTTTAAACATCCTCAGCCGAACAGGTTAACTCATCTACATATTTGTCCACGTTCACAATCTTGTTGTGTTTATAATCATGCTCTTGCAAACTATTCTAACTTCAGGGATTTAAAAAATAAATAAATAAAAAATAGACAAAGTTGTCGGACACTTAATGGTGGTGACGTTGATGTCATGCAACCGTGGTGTAGATCGTTTATAGCCTACATTTTGCCTTTACTTCGGAGGACTGCATTTATGCTTCACAATTCAAAAGTTGTGTTCATTTGTGAAGATTATCATGTTGAACAAAACGTGAATAAATTGTATTTTCTACAATAATATGTTGGGTATTGTTGAGGGAAACTTCCAGGTTGACCTACAAAAATGTCATCAGTGCAGCACTCCATTACTAATTTTCTATCGTAATATTTCTAATTGTAGGTATTTGGGATGCTATGAAGTTTCAGGCAGAAAGGTTGACGTTGCAGAATAGACCGGATCAAAATGGCCCTCAACAGTACGTGATGATTTTAAAGCCAGCAAGATTGATATATGACATGTGATGACAGTAAGAGCAAAGTGGAGACATGCAAATCTCCCAGAGAACAGAGCTTAATAAGACAGACCAGAGTAAAGTTAAGACATTGGGAAGGCACAAACATAGCGTCAACTCTTCTTGGTTACAGTGCACAGGATAGTAGCTCAGTTCTTAATGAAAGCGAACTCAGTCCATCTCCGCCATGAAGGTTGCATGTGGGAGATTTCATCTCCACGAGAGATGGCTGGTAAGGCAGTGCATTTGAGAAGACCGAGAACAGTGCACCATTGCTGACAAAAAATCGAATAAAAAAAATACAGCACCAAACTAGCGACACAAGATAAGCTTCAAGTTATGTGATTTGGTAGTGACATAGACCTAACTGACTACTACCATAAAGGTCACCAAGCCTGCGGGTTACTAGAGAAAATACAGAATGTGCAACGATATCGAAATGTTTCTTGAAACGCAGCCGACCACAGACGAACTGGTGAGAGTGTAGAAACTGCATTACTCGTAGGGTGCTGACTGAGTCTCTACTGCATAGCTCATGCTAAAGCTGTATCTTTCTGCTATCTCGAGTATTGCTTCATGTCAAATGTAATACTTAAAACAATGGAACAGGTCCTAAATTTTAATAACAACAAATCCCCACTCATCAATTTTCCCTGTGTGTGAACCTAACAACCTGAAACCAATCAAAGTTGGTCTCCCAAGCCGGTTGACCAGCTGTTCAAAAAAACCAGCAAACCATACGCACTTGACCAGGCTGAAGACAAGCAGACCAGATTAGGCAGGTTTAAGATGTTTTTCCCAGTCTGGAACATACTAAATTTGTGTCTACAAGGCCTTGGATGACAGTTGTGACCCTTTTGGGCAGCTCAATCTCCACAGTTAAGTGAGCAATAATGAAATGTCCTCTGTGAACCATCTTAAAGGGGTCCAACATGTGCCACCGAAACATTCTGGGACGAAGGGGAAAGAGCAAGGAAGAAATAACATGAACTAGATTTGAGACCAGATTATAAATAGCATGAAAGTGGGACTCCTTTTAAGAGGGAACAGGACGTCTCCAAACAAAACAACAGATGATGCTCATGAAATGCTTCATAAACAACAAATGGATTTGAACCAATGTTGGTTGATCAAAACCAAATACTGTTATACTCGATACACACATAGCCATTTCTTCATTTTGTCTGAATCAGACTTGTTGGTAAACCAGGTAGGTTTACACTAGGGCAAATGGTTATGGGGTCCACTAAGTGTCCCCACATAATTTGTCCTGTGAGTTCAATCGATTAACCCTTCTTTATTCCTCTTCCGAACTTCTCTTTAACATTAAGAGGTTTTAGAACTGCACAGACATGTGGTATCATTGAGGTTGATGCAGTCTGGAGGAAGTCTAAATCTAACTAGTCAAATGCTAGCGCTACATTTATATAAAATATATATATATATATTATTATTTTAGCTAAAAGAAAAAAAAAAACCTCTTAAAGCCTTGAGTGATAGTGAGAGTGCAAAAACTGTTAAATTAAATCATGGCCCAAACAGAGAAAGCCCAGCAATGCCAAGAGCCAACAATGCAGAGAAATACCAAAGGTCTCATGAAAGAACTTGAACCAAAATGGAAACGAAAAATTGCACCTGACAAATAGTAAGTGGAGGCAAAACATTGAGGGGGAAACAAAGAAACATTACAACAACAACAACAGCAAAAGGAAAAGTGGGAATGTCAGGCTCTTTTCTGGAATGCTGTTTTGAAACTAAACACAATCTTCCTAATGTTTATATTATTTGGTCTAATTGCACTTAAGTCATGATTTCATCCATCTGAAAATGTTCAGTAACTACGAAAAGTGAAACTGCAGCATTTTCTCTTGGCTAATGTGTAAACAGTGTCAACCTTGCCTGTCAGTTTCTCGTGAGCCAAAAACCACCAACAAAACTGAATACTTCAAAAAGAACACAAACATTTTCCCTTCATTATTAAAAAAAACAAACAAACAATAAAACACATAATATATCTGATTCCTGTTAAAGAGTCAGTGTGAGTCAATTGAACTTATCTGTGCAATACAAGACCTGCAGTACAAGTTTTAAAAATCACTCGTGGGTAATATTGCCAAGAAGAGAAGAGAACGCAATACTGTACAAGAGTTCACCACTTACAGAAACCAAAGAAGAAACCATAAAAACCTCAGCACAGATTTGAATTAGAAACTATATTAATAAAGCTCTTTCCTCTTTCAAAATGAGTTTACGGTTCAACACTGGTCCTAACCAGGCATGACGTGACAAGTTTCCAGTGATGAGTGATTTGTCCGTCCAAACTGAAAGCAAAAATGCTACACCCTGTGACATAAAAAACCTATGGAGGGATTTTGGACCAATGAGATTTCACGTTAGGCAGAGTTACCGAGCACAATACCACAAAAACAGAAATCGACAAAATTGAGAGCCAAAAGCGTCCTGTTGCTTGGCGCTTTTTGCAGACACACCACAATATAACTCATGCATCACTTGTTTTATCATGTCATACCTGGTTAGGACATCATTTAAGGTAGACCAAGGTCTTTTTAGAAATAGCAAAAGCTGACCCTGAATATCCTAATCAGCGGGTGTTTCAGAAAAGCCCCATTTTGAGGTGTGATTTCATATGTCATCTCTGAAGACACTACTGGTCAGACAGAAAATCTGCCTAAAAGAAAGAGGTGTTGTTTTAGGGGTAATTGCATGCTTGTAATGAACTCCTGTAGTAACTGTTAGAGTGAGTATTATCACAAAGTGAAAACTGCATTATCTTAGAAAATCAAGAGAAGTGCAGGAAAAGGTTTTTACATACAGACCGCAAACGCTGCACATAGAAAAATCTAAATACAAGGAGTAATCTATCCTGTACGGGATTTAAAAAAAACAAAAAAAACATGAAAAACAACTATTGCTTTGATTTTGATAACTGAGCAGGGTCAGTCCACACCCAACAGCAGTGAATCTACACTTGTCTGTGCTCAACGCTTCCAATGGGACGATTTCATTTAAACCTGCACCCTTCAGAGCAATAATCCATTTCCACAGGAACAAGCCGTTCGCAAACGACTAGAACCTGTTCCACATTTGGTCTCAGCTTCGCAAGCATGGCTGATTTTGGCTGATACCACATGTTGTCTCCAGGAAATAGGGCACAACAATGTAGGATTAAAAAAAAGAAGTTAATTATCAGACTGAAGGATGCTTCCAACCATGAGGTACTATTTTAGAGGCGTTTTCCTAGGCCAGCCTTACTGGGGAAATGATAACTCCAATCGGTTGAGGAGGAGAGATCACATTGAAACTGGAATGCAGATTCAGAGCCACTGCTGAATCAAAACTAAAAACCTCTGAGGAGTCGTTAATGCAACTGTTAAGATGTGTGTGAGACTTCATCTGGAAATAGTTCCTGATTGTAGAAAGATTGTTGGATCGATTGATTGATTGATGTGACGATGCTGGGCAACTGTTCTCAAACTCCAGACTAGAAAGTAGTCCTCAGCAGAAGCACCCTGAGAAGAGGCAGGGAGAGGAGGAGAGTGTAGGAAAGTGAGGACAAACACACCTCTAGAGAGAGACGCATTAAAAACTGTCCAAGTTTTAAGGTCTTAGCCAATAAAAGCCTGGCAGCGCAACAAGGGAAACAGTCAATGTTTAGAGAGAAAATGCCTGTCTTTTAGGGAAAAAAAGTTGTTGTTGAGCAATCTATCCTCTTTCGTCCTTCTTCAAAATATATAATTATTATTGTAAAGGCTTGTCAAGATTCTATGGCTGTATCCCATTCTTATCCCTGGCCTTTCTGAAATAAACATCTACTTGAGGAACTGCAAGATATCTTTATGCAAGTGATCACTGCCAAAACATGATAGTTCACCCACAGGAACACGCAGACGATGCAGGCTTTGGTACGTGATTTACCAGATAAAGCTGCCCATGCAGATCATTGCGAACTCTGACTATGACCTGGCAAAATAAGTCCTCTGCTCGAGACCAGAACCGAAAAGAACCGGAGAAGGGGGCAGCAGGGGGAATCTTCCAATATGTGCAAAATCTCAAACATTCTGAGGCTACATTCTCTCTCCCTCCGACCACGCTCCCTCTTTCACATCCGACTGACACTTCACTCCCAAAGACAATCTCTTTTGTGTTTGCTGCTACTTGCCGGCGTTCGAGCGGCCCTCGATGGATAGCTTGACCTCCTGAGGGATAAATGATGGCCGAGAGGAGCCAGAGGTGGCGACTGAGGCTAAACTTCCCTCCTCATTCTTGATGTTATATCTTTGGAAGCCAGGGGCAGACCAGCGCCTCTGGGACGCCCCTATGGAAGAGGCTCCCGCTCCGGTTCCCGGTGGAGCATGACCCTCAGTGTGCAAATAGTAGTTGCTCTGGCTCCGAGTGTGCTCTGCTGAAGTCCTGTTCGGTCTGGGGGACACATCGATGTGTCGAGGACCCCCGACCTGCATGGGCTCTTCCTTGTCCCTGTCCCTCTCTCTGTGGATGCGCTCCATCTTTAATTGGTTTGGTGGCCGAGGGGTGTGCTGGGGCGCAGGGGGGCCCATTGGCTGAGGAGGGGCTCCTGAATTGGAGTTGGCTTTGGTGGGAGTCCGGGCCTGCAGTTGCTGCGTCGGTTTCTGCTGCAACGTGGCTTGCTGCTGCAGCGTCACGGACACGCAGACGTCGCCCACTTGCAGATGGTGGCAGGTGAGACCGTACAGTTGGGCAGTCCCCTCAGGGCTACAGGACGACCAGCCCTGTCCGAAAACGAAAAACGGGTGTTCGGGGGGAACATCTATAGTCACTTTGCTCTGTTGCTCCCCTACGTTGAAATGCAGCGCCACTAGACCGGGCCGCTGACTAGCGCGGATATCCACCACCATGCTCGAGTCGATCTTCAGTCCACCGCTAACTTCTGCGCTCCGCACAAAGTCCTGAGTCTGCAGATCTTCCACACGCTTGAGCTCTCCGGTAGCCAACTGGATGATGGCGCCCTTCATGAAGTGCGACGGGCCGGTGGGTGCCAGCAGAGGAGCCTGTGGTAAAGCACCAGGAGCTTGAGTGGGAAGCTGCTGGGAGGGCTGCTGACCGTGTTGGGGAGGCAGCTCTGCCACCGCCCGCTCTGGGAGACACGCTACTGCATCCATGGCTTTTGTATACGTAGCGGGAGAAGCAACGATGGCTGCTGAGGCCACATCGTTGGATTGATAATGCTGCTGCTGCTGTTGTTGCTGTTGGTGATGATGGTAGTCCAGGGGCACGAAAACAGGCTGCCCATTGGCCAAGATCACGGCATGACCTTGTTGAACGATATGCTGCTGATGAGCTCTGGATTCAGCAGGATTTAATGCATATGCTGTTCTGACTTCGCTGTGAGTCTCTCGACTCCTCTGAGAGCTTTGAGAAAGGTTCAGAGGGACATGTGCTGCTTCCTTGCGACTCATGCCATGGACAGGAGAGGACAGTCGTCCAACCACCTGCTGGACCTACAAATGAAATGACAAAATTAGTCAGAGAAAATCTAATTCTTTAAATGGACCAGTTTATTGAATAATTAGACAAAATATAAAAAAAAATAATAAAAAGCTTGCATGTATATTTTTGTTTATCATCATATCTGATACATCTGACATTTATGGCTCATATGATATAGGAGAATATGGATCTCTCACTCAAGGAGGCAAAATGGAGCAAAAATATGAAATTTGGTGCAGTTGATGTTATTTATATTGCCAAAAAGTAAGATTAAAAATTCTGATAGCTTGTAATGTAAATCAATGAGATTTGTATGACCGTTCAGCAGAATATTTGCATAAAATGCATTTAAATATCAGTTATCACAATATCTCCCAATAATATCCTAGTGCTGAGTATAAATCAAAAACCAATCTCTGTTGTTTTACTAAGTAGTAGCCTGAGTTACTCAATCCTCAACACACCCAAAGCGGCTATTAAAGGAAGGAAGTGGTGTAAACTGATGCTGACTCACAAGAATTGCCCCAAAAAAAGGAAAAACTCTGAAAATACATTAAGTAGAGATGAAGCAGGAGACATTTAAAATATTACTCTGTGTAGGTCCAGATTATGTTACAATATTAAATCAAGTTTGAGGAAAAGTCTGACACTGCAAAACATCACAGTGCGTAGTTGCACTCCAAGTGAACCTTACTGGTTGTATAATAATCAGGTTGTAGCAGGTAATCAGTTCAACAAAGAAACCTGATTTCCAACTTCTATTCAAATGTGGATACCTTGGAAGTTGTAACAATAACATGTTCAGTGCGGTTGTTGGTATAATTAACTAAAACAAAAAATTCAGTAATTGATCTAAATATTAGATAAAAAATAATAATAATAAAAAAAAAGTATGCTAAAATTAAACCTAAAAATATAATAACAAAAGCTAACTCAAAACATTAATAAATACTATGATAGTATATAAATAATAAAAAAAATGAAACTGGTACAGTGGGATCCAAAAATCTGAAACCACACTTCAGAAAATTCAAACATTTAGAATGAAAGATTTAGAGATTTAAACATGAAAACAAACCCCAGCAAATAAATAAATGATTATATCATTTACATATTACAATACAAAATTTGTGTTGTTTGTTTAATTGGGTTCTCTTCATCTAGACACGGTTAAAAGGTGCAGTAAGCGATTTTCTGAGAAACGCTATTGAAAATTTAAATCAACACCTAAACAAACAATTTTGTGAATTTTGTGACTGTATGCTAGATGTCTGTTCTGTGTGTGCTGAAAAAAGTGTTTGTATATAGTCCTAGTTGTGTAAATAGGAGGGAAAAAAACGTGGATTGGCAGTATACACTCATGGTGAGGGAAGAGAGTGAGTGAGCGAGCGAGTAGGACAGAAAGAGAAAGAGAGATGGCCGAGATATTACCAAAGAGGAAAAGGTCTGGGGAATATAATTGGAAGGAGGGTTACGATCAGATAAGAGCTTTAGGACCCACATTAATATTGGAAAGCTTTCCAGCACTGGAGAGACGTTATGCCTGGTTCCGATTACACGATTTTTTTGTCTGTTACGATAGTCACTGTGTCAGATTACACGATTTTGACTCCTAAAAATCTTGTCATGTCGTGGACAAGAAACATGTCAGACTACACGTTGTTTTCCGACCAGTCATCGCGAGCCGTCTCACACACTCATTCACTCGCACATATACACGCTCACTCACATTGCCTACACGCACGCACGCACACACACACACTCACTCACTCACTCACTCACTCACTCACTCACTCACTCACTCACTCACTCACTCACTCACTCACTCACTCACTCACTCACTCACTCACTCACTCACTCACTCACTCACTCACTCACTCACTCACTCACTCACTCACTCACTCACACACTCACACACTCACACACTCACACACTCACACACTCACTCACACACTCACACACTCACTCACACACTCACTCACACACTCACTCACACACACACTCACACACACACTCACTCACACACTCACTCACACACTCACTCACACACTCACACACACACTCACTCACACACTCACTCACACACTCACTCACACACTCACTCACACACACTCACACACTCACTCACACACTCACTCACACACTCACTCACACACTCACACACTCACTCACACACTCACTCACACACTATACGAGATGAAACGATCGAATCTTGCGTCCCGACGCCCGTTGTCGTTTGCGAATCCCCACGACACCCTACGGATCGTGCCAAAATCGTGCTAAAATCGTGTAATCTGAACCAGGCATTAGAGAGACATTAGAGAGAGGGAAGGCCTGAAAACTGACGCCGAGGTTCCTTTGTTTCTGCTCGACACGTGAGCAACATTGTTTTTTGCTGTTTCACAAAACCAAGGTATGCTGTATGCATCACATTCACAACTGATTCATCCATTGCATGAGCTGTCTAATGTGCCAGCTGTTATTGGTTGCCTGTGTTTCATAGCGTGTTCGCTATTTAGGGGGCGGAGAAATGAAGGGATGGGTGTGTTTGTTTGAGTGTCGATTTCACACATCAACAATGTTTCTCATAAATCGCTTACTGCACCTTTAAACAAAGATCTGATCTCAATATAGGTCAAAATTATACACTGGCCACCATTTTTAATCAGCTTTTCTGCAGTGCACTCAATAGTCCTGTGATGTGGCAAATGACTGTTTAATAAGAAATCAAAGTTGACCACATTACTTACTTAGAAGTACATTCCCGGTGATACTGTAAGAACTTGCTCTTCTTCTGAAATGACTTCTCCTTTTGAAATAGCTATTTAGGCACTGCTTTAGCAAACCCACATTTGGTCTTGCTCTATTCTGACATTTAACACCCACTATCCAATGAGTTTCCGATTATAGCATGCCAGAAATTGCTGTCACAAATTGCTGTCACATGTCAAGTTAACAACCCATCTACAACTCTTTTTATGAATTGTAGTAAAACAGAAGGTCAAATATGTGATCGTATCATTCAGCAGAAGTTTTAATTTGCTGACATTAGCATTAAAATTGTAAAATCATATTTGTGTTCTAAAAAAAAAAAACACCTTTTACGCTTTCAAACACTGTCTCACATACATGGCACGTCATGCCCTTTCTTTTTTAAAACCACAGCATGTACATTTCAGATTGTTGATCGAAAAAAACGGTTGAATTCTGGAGTGAAAAACCACAGACCTTCAATAACCCACTTTCTTTGAACGGACCCTTTTAACATTTAACATTAGCATAAGTCGTCGTGGTGAACGGGAGATGACAGAAAAAAAAAACCATTTTGCTCCAACAGCAAACATACCATTTGCTCCAACAGCAAAATAAAACATCCGTGATTGGCGTCTCATGACTAATATCAAGAGAGTGATTACGTTGGTCAGAAATTTGTCATCAGATCAGTCCCTCAGCCGTTGTGTTAATGCTTTTTTTTGTGTGTGTGTCATTTACTGCAAAGGTAATATAAGACAATGCATAGTGTTATACATGTGTATAAAAAAACTTTTTTTTAACGAAAATATGAAAAACTTTACTAGCAATGCTGATAATTGTGGAAATGCGAAGTCTGTGAAAAAGGTCCATTTCTAAAACTCTCTACGAAACTTTCAGCAAGAGTCAAGTCATCTTCATTTATATAGCGCTTTTAACAATGTAGATTGTTCCAAAGCGGCTTTACATTGATAATAGGAAATTAAAGTAACAGAGATTGTTTTGGCTTTACAGCAGCTCTAGAATAAAGTTATTGTCCAGCTAAAGTTAGTTTGATTGATTCACTTCCGTCGCAACGATCATTAGTTATTAACTTAGGGGCCGCTAACACAACACCGTTTCAACAGAAAACTTTTAAAGTTCTTTCTGCGCAAAACGCGAACCTATGAAAACGCTGATGGCGTGCACATGATGCGTATTACGAGTTCAGTCTATAGGTACGTGCGTTTGAATATATGTGCGCAGGCGTGTAGTCCTTCCCTACAAACCAACCCTCAACAAACTACTTGTCTGGCCTTAAAATTAATAATACAGAATTGTTATCGCTTCCGCGTAGCCACGCGAACCGGAATTATCCCGACAACGCTTTATCTCTGTAGAGAGGTAAAGAGAGGGAGGCCTTCACAGGGGAGAGATTAGTTGACACTTCAGGAGTGCGTTGTCGTCGCATCCAGAATATGTAATACTTTATAGATATGTAAAAGACATTTTACGTATATATTAACACATTGATCCTATAATAGTAAACCATCTGTCCCTTACCTCGAGATCAGTGTCTGGCGTGCTTCTCTGTCCTGGAGACATTCTGCCCTCCAGCCTGCGGCTTTTCAAGCTCTTGTCTTGATGGGACTCGTGCTGCAGCCGTGCACTTCTGGCCGAAGAAAATGCATCTAGATGGCTCTCCCTGCCTCCGTGGTCTCGGTCCCCACCATTCAGCTCCCTTTCCTGCTCTAGGACTCGTTGAGGTTGGACGCCCCTGACGGCGGGGTGGTAGAACACAGGCATGCCTCTCGGGCTGTGCTCCCCGGCAGGTAACATCCCTACAGTCCCCAGCGCCGCTTGTGTCGCCGCCTGCTCAGATGGGTGCACCAGAGGCGCTGTCATTTTGGTGTACGCGTGGGTCGAGACCTGCTGCTGCTGATGTGACGAGACCACTCCTTCCTGAATCACTGATTGGTATGGAACTAGGTGCGGCTGGGGAACAAATCCCGTAGGCACGCCGTAGGGAACCGCAGTCGCGTACGGAGAGCTAACAAACTGCAAGGAGGAGTGCGGGATCTGGGTGTAGCCGAGCGGAGGGTAGGGAACACTAGTATGTTGTAACACCGAGGAAGGAACGGTGTAGGCAGGAGAAATGTGGCTGAGAACAGGTGAGTAGGTGCCAGCGGGCAAAGCTACTTTATAGAGCATGCTATACTGATCCATGGGTAACCCGATGAGACCCTCAGCACCCTCCACCCCATAATGCACGCTCGGCTGGGCTCGCACCCACTCGCCACTACCACTTTGGGCTTCTCCGCTCACTCCAGAGCTTTGTGAAGACGGGCCATCCTCACCTCCTCCTCCACTCCCGATTCCGCTGCCTCCCGCTCCGCCGCTGATGCTACCGCTGCTGCTGTTGTTGGTGGAGGTGTTGTTGTTGTTGTTAACAGGGAGGTCCCGCTTTTTGGGAGGGAGGCACTCCTGGTTGCGCTCGTGGACTGGCTTCATGGTGATTCGGGATGAGAATGGGCGCTGTTACTGAACAGAGGAAGGGACAAAGCCTGACAGCCGCGGAAATAGCACCACTGGAATCAGCTCTGAGAACCTCCCGCTGGCCTCTTCCATCACCTTACCTAAATGCATAAAGAAATTATGTATAAATATAAACAACATATTCAAACTCATGATGTATATAGGCTATTGCTGGACATACTGACCAAGCCAATAAAATGGCTGGTTTAGACAACTGTGCCAACTAGTCAATTAAAGAATGTGGACAATCTGCCATATGTCATTTTCAAACTCTGCATTTATATAGAAATTGCTATAATATTTTTGGTGAATATTTAGTACAACTGCCATGTTACTTATAAGCAATGTGCAAGAGTAAATATTTTCAAATATGTATTACATAGCATAGTTTACTTGGCATTTCACATTTTTAAAGGGAATTTTTTTTGGCAATTTGCATAATCTTTTTCCATGTTACTTGCTCTCAGATCTCCCCGTTTATTTGTCAGTTTGAAACAACAATCACCACTGAATCAACCCTTTAGATTTATTAGTTGCAGCCAAGTTTGATTCAATTCAGATTATTTGGACAATATACACTAATACACACAATTTTGCAATTTATGTGCCAAAACTGATAATAATTGTTGAGCCATTAATTAAACAACCATAATATAATATAATATAATACAAGTGTTATTGATAAGCATTTTTTATAGTTTTAATTTTCGTAATAAAGATAAAGTTAAATTATAAATAAAAAACTGAGCTGAAAATTTTGCCTTGGCAACTAACTGAAATATTCAAATATTTAAGAACATTATAAAACCTTTGAAAAACAGTGACAAAAAGCACTTTTTTTTAGGTATGACTGTGTCATTTATATTCTAGAGCAAAATGTGGAAGTCTCTTTGAGTAACCTTAACCACAGACCTGTTTTACTCATTCAACAAAAGCCACTTTTCTAAAAAACCCATTGGAAATTACCAAGGAAATCCACAAATGCCCCTTTCCAGTTTGGCCTAAACACAACGTTGAGGATACTAGAAAGCAAGATACGAACATCATCACTTAACCTCAGAGCCGTTAAAGGGAAATTTTGCAAACTTCCATTTACAGATAAGTGAAATCATTCCAAATGCAAGACTTATCATCTTTTACTATATTTTATTTTAATTAGTAATGTTGACATCATACTCTAAAAACTACAACCGTTTAATAGTATTTCAAAGCTTATTCTAATCATATTTAACCTTATAGCTCACAGAACAAACATCACAATAAAAAAAATGAGTGCAGTAACAGCCATAATAGTTAATATAATTAGGCCTAAAAGATAAAGCACTTAATATATATTTCTTCCAGGCTAACTGTGTTGAACCCATGATGCCTCTGGCTCTGTGATTCATACACGTCAGATTCAATAAAGGGAAAGAAAGTGCAGAAATAGAAGGAGCCTAAACCACCATACTAGTTCTCATTTTTGTGTGTGCTGTCTTAACATTTGGTATATTTCACATTAATACAAATCTAGGCGTAGTATGTGTTTAGAGCGGACTTCAAGTATCATACATAAATACACGACAGACCCAAATACAAACATACCCGCGTAAAAGGTAATAAAATGCCCCAGAAAATCAATTCTAGGCGCAATTTCGCTCCGTAGTAAAAGTAGATTTCTGCTACTACATGCCAGGTGGATAAAATACACCGCCACCTTTCTAAATATAGCAATCTCTCATTTTAATAGCCAATTTCATAAATCAAAAAGCAGTCACCGAATCGTTTGCTAAAACAAAAAGTTTCCATGAAACGGAAACTTCGGCTGCCTACATTATCCTGACACTATTAAACTGAAAAAGCGTAAAATAAAAGCGTAATAAAAACATTAAAAGCCCAAAATAAGATGCAATAACGTACAAATTTGATGTGTTTGGGTGTTAGTAATCCCTGTCAGGATTGACATCGCGCTGAAGTGAATCGTGGCACGAGACACTAGTGATGTTTTCATCAAGACTCAAGCGTTAGCCAGCTGCTATTAAAGCCTTTCACTTCACTAGCCAGACGTTTCAAACGGGCAATATAATCAATAATTTGCATGGAAACAGTTTGGTGCGTTCGCTTCATTTCGTCCAGTCAAAAACTTTGGTAGTCAAAGCATGTTTGAAACTAAAGCAGGACTAAATGAAAGGCTGGGATTGCCACCGGACCGCCGCTAACGAGCTAATCGCTCTTCCCACATACTCAAACCGCCGCTCCTTTACCCGCACGCAAACGCCCTGCGACACAAACACTCACCTCCGCATAGCATCGTGTAGACGACGGGAAAAATACAGACTCTCCGTGGAGTTCGTGCAATAAATCAATGGTGAAATATGGGCTGGTGATATCTGCCCATTCCAGAGGCCAGCAGACTGAAACCCAGCGGCGCGCGCTGATGACGTCATGGAGGAGTTGATCCGCGGCTTCGTTGCAGCAGAAACATTTAAGTTTTTTCATTCTCATACTCATATCACACTCATATTACAGCATATAATTAAATATATATCATTATTTTACTTGCATGTATTATATATATACATACACATGCATATATAATTTTAAAATCATCATTTTTACAGATGGAAATCATATTAGTTATTTTTTCTCTTTTCACAATTCAGTGAGCATAGATAGGAGTGAATCTTAAACTGTTTCCCCCCTCCATGTTCCGTGGAATATCACTAGAGGGCAATGTTGAGCTGTCACTCAATGTTATGTTGGGCCTTGAGGAAACAGACAATTAAAAAGCTTTACTGCCTCTTAGATAAAAACATATCTTTGCTGTTCAGACATACAGGCTACAAAGCCGGGTTAAAACCAACGAGACTGATAACACTAATCATGGTTTAAAGGGATAGTTCATCCAAAAATGAAAATCACTAACTCACCCTTCAAGTTGTTCCAAACCTGTATGAGTTTCTTTCTTCTGCTGAACACAAAAGAAAATATTTTTAAGAATATGGTTAACCAACCAGTTGATGGATCCCATTGACTTCCATATTATTTTTTTCATACTATGGAAGTCAATGTGTATTGACTTCCATAGTCAATACACATTGACAAAGCCATCTGTATATTATATTCAGTACATATCTAGCTGTAAATTCTGTTCACAGTAATAGTTATCTGTATATTATATTCATAGGACAAATCTATCTGTAAATTTTTGTTTATAATAGTATTCAACTCTATATTTATTCAGTACATATCCATGTTCTGCACTTATGGAACCACTGTATATCCTGCACTTGCTGCTATTGCACTTCTGGTTAGACCTAAACTGCATTTCGTTGCCTTGTACCTGTACTTGTGTAATGACAATAAAGTTGAATCTAATCTAATCTAATCTAAATCAATGGAAACCAGATTCTTCAAAATATTCTCAAAAAGAAATGTATACAGCTTTGGAGCAACTTGAGGGTTGAGTAAATTATGTCAGAATTTTAATTTTTGAATGAACTACCCCTATTCCTATCAAATGTGTTAGATGAGATCAGGGGTTTTCAATCTTTTAGATGCTATGGACGTTGGGAGAGACCACCAAACATGATCATCCTCATGCAAGGGACCCAGTGCTACACACTACAGCACAGTAGGTGGCGCTAATGCATTACTCGTTAGCAAACCGCGATGCAGAAGAAAGTAGCCGCTGTGCTTTTGGGAAATTGAGTATTCGCTGTAATCAAACTCGTGTTGATCGTGTACCATTTATATAACCAAGAGTTTTGAATTCTACTTGGGTCTTTAAGATGTTTAATCAATAGCGCTGGTGTAATAAGCCATCCAGTAGCTTGCCAAGCTTAAAAGTGATTTGTTTAGCTGTTAGCAAATAGTGTTTATATGAGCGTTTGAGTCATGCTGCTCGATGTGCTACAGGGAGCAGAGGCTGGAGGATTCATACTCATTCAAGGTAACATCGATACTCTTACCCCGTTTGTACATTTCTACACTGCTGAGTATACTAACTAAGTATATGTTTGTACGTTTCAGATACTGTCAAATGCACAGGTCGGGGCATCCTCAAGTGTTTTATTAATGCAGCATTGAAGAGGCAAGTTCCTGTCTGCTGGTTTTTTTAAATTAATTTTCTTATTGACTTACTTTAAGTTGTTACAGTGTTTGGTTTGTGTTGAAATCTGTTAAAGGGGCGAGGACGTACATGTGCTGGGATTCGAGGCGAGTGAAACTGAAGTGTGTGCTGGCTTGGACAGAAGCTGTGTGCAGAAGTGAGCAAAATAAATTATATTTATATAATTTAGAGAGAGAGATTAACTCATGATTTTTGTCTTGAAGTTGAGACATGCTTTTATGCATATGGTGACAGTGACCGGTCACCGTGACACCTAAAAGCACCTAACATCATATAAATGAATATTAAATGATACCGACAGTGTAATTTAGGATGCACATGTTTTAAAATCTTTAAATATCATAGTGCAGTGGTTTTCATCTGTTTTGCTTCAGGACTCAAGATTTTACAAGTGGTGACATAACACCACACTAAACAGTTTATTGTGCAAAAATAAACAAAAATCACTTTAAAAAAAATTTTTTTTATGCAAAATAAACTTTATTTTTTTCTTAAAAATGCAGGAAATTGTAGGAGCACAAGCAGAAAATGCAATGCAGAAACCTGCAAAGTTATTCACATTTTCCCCCATTATGTCTGTATTACTGACTAATGTGTTGATAATAAACGTAACTTATAGAAATTAAAATATGCAGCAGTTTTGCTTAAACAGCAGTAAAACATTATATTTTAATAATAATAATAATAGCCAAAGTATCAAGTGACTGAAGAACCTGTACCAAAAAAAATATTTTTTGTTTTAGGTTTATAAGCCTTGTGGTTATTTTGTTACCTTAACTATGCATGATATTGTTAGTTACTTTATATTTTTTGCATTTCCCATTATTTTTCACTGATGTTAATTAACAAATATTATATGTGCAAAAACAACAGTAAAAGTATTAATATTAGCCATGTTAAGCAATTTATTAATTTGTGTCATAATATGCATTGCACAGCCTTTGACATAAATAATATTTATATTTTTAAGTTGATAAGCCTGGTTATTTTGCTATCTTATATTTTTCATTATTATAATTTTTTTACCATATTGTGCTAACTATGTAGGATATTATTTATTTTGTATTATTTGTATTTACCAAATTGTTTCCCCCTACTGTTTTTGTAAGGGCATAAACAACAGCAAAAGTGTCATATTTTAGTAATATTAGTATATTACTGATTAATTTACTACCATTCAGGACAGACATGCAGTCTATTTTGGGATTTAATTTAATTTATTTTGCCACTGAAATACTTTCTCATGTGTTCTGTGTGTTTAAAGGCTTCATTTTCATAAGGGTTTCCCTGATCCCCTCGGCTGGATGTGCAGATCATCTTTCACCGTTGATCAGCTCACTTCTCAACACATAACTAAGCTCATCAAAGACTCGCAGCATGTCAAAGCACCAGTACTTGTTATTGACTCACTCTCACTGGTTTTAAGACACCATGACCCTGTTGTCATCTCTCAAAGACTTCAAGAGCTCAGAAAAGGTGAAACATCTCACTTTGACAAACTGCGTTGCCTTTAGTCCCCGGTCCACATTGTGTGATTTTGTGTGAAAGATGACCAATCGTGGCGATTTCTGTGGTCGCGGCTCCTAAACGCTGGTCCTACGGTGAGAGAGGTTCAAAGATGGCCATTGTCATGGTCTTGCAACCAAAGATAGCCTGTGATCATTTTCTGACAGTGTTAGAAATTTAGCATGATCATCTCACAGTGTGTTTGCTTCTACGACCTATTTCTACTGACTAGCCAATAAAAATGCTACATGAAATGGCGTAATGATCAACACTAAAATTTAACATGGCGCTCCATTTATAAAATTGACATGCCTCCTTTCCCTAGCAATGACCACGTCCATATTTTCCTCGTTTGCTTCCTCTTTTTTTCAGCGCACATTAAAACCACAATTGCCAAAGTGAGATTCATCCTGCTCTATTTGTGTACCACAAGCGCATGCTGATGGCGTTTTATTCTTCTATACTAACTTGCATCGTAGCCCACTATTCAATAGGTGTCACCATCGTACAGTCTACATACATGTCGTACCCAAGTTTATTAGATCCATGTCGTACAGTGTGATTTGTAATGATCTTACAGGATTGCCGAAATCACACAGTCTGTAGCAGGCATAAAGTGTCGACTAATTCAAGACTTAGGAAATAATGCTCTTGTTTGTTTCTTCCACTGACCACTAGGAGGAGATGTTAAAACTATTATCAGTCTCCTGCATTCAGATTTGCATCTACAAGGTGTTGTAGGAATTGTAAGCCACTTAGCCAGTACCGTTATCTCCGTGGCACCTGCAAACAATGAACATCATGCCGTGGCTACGACTACACGACGCACAAAGTCAGGCAAAGTTATGCAAGAGGTAAGACATGAGGTTTTACTCTGAATAAACATATGTTTCTAAATTAAAATCATAAGTGTGTAATCAATTTATAGGAAGAGTATTTCAGTGTGTCCGAGGACGTGACCCTTTCTGTACAGGCCAAACTCCGCCAACCTGGGCATGTACAGAAAGAGCAAAAAGTAGCAGAGGTGAGCAAAGCCGCTTTGATTCTCAATGACTTTAGATGGAGGTTTTTGTTGTAACTTTTTGTCTTTCACTGTGATCTGAGCAGGCTGATCCAGCATCAAACTTGACCTTCAATCTACGCCTGTCTGAGGAGGAGAGAAAAGCCAAGGAGAAAGTGGCACTGCCATTTGTATTTAGCAAAGAGAAGTAAGAGACCTCTATTGATAAAAACAGTGTTATCTTGTGCTATCGGAATTAGCGTAAATAAGAGTTTCCTAGTTAAAAATTGAACATGAACGCCCTCTTAAGCTCGGAGATCATTTTAATACCCAAGTCCCAGAGTTGGGCGGGCCATAAACTTTAAAGGGATACTCCTCTTTTTTTGGAAATAGGCTCATTTTACAACTCCCCCAGAGTTAAACAGTTGAGTTTTACCGTTTTCGAATCCATTCAGCCGATCTCCGGGTCTGGCGGTACCACTTTTAGCATAGCTTAGCATAGATCATTGAATCGGACAGGACCATTAGCATCTCTCTCAAAAAAATGACCAAAGAGTTTCGATATTTTTCCTATTTAAAACTTGACTCTTCTGTAGTTACATCGTGTACTAAGACAGACGGAAAATGTAAAGTTGCGATTTTCTAGGCTGATATTGCTAGGAACTATACTCTCATTCCTGCGTAATAAGCAAGAAACTTTGCTGCCGTACCATGAGTCCAGCAGGCGTAATGATATAACGCAGCGCCTGAAAATAGTCCCCAGCTCGGTAGACTAATAGGGTCGAGTATTTTCAGGCGCTGCTTCATTTCATTACGCCTGCTGGACTCATGGTACGGCAGCAAAGTTTCTTGCTTATTACGCAGGAAAACGGTAAAACTCAACTGTTTAACTCTGGGGGAGTTGTAAAATGAGCCTATTTCCAAAAAAAGTGGAGTTTCCCTTTAAACATGGCCGGGGGAGAACGACTGCTATTCTTTATTAGTTATTTCCACAACAGCTACATAGCCTTGTCTTATCATTAGTGCATATTTACATATATGAATAATCATTTAAGCATACTGTATTAGAAAATAGCCTGTATTTGACCATTATTCTAGAATTCTAGATGGCATGGTGACTGTTTAATTGGTTGTCAATGAATGGAAAGCTAAATATCATTTTGGCTTTAATAAAGCCAAATAAATGATATTTAATAAAGATTTCTGTTCTTTCTGACAACAAAGCACTTGAATGCGACAAGCTCATAATCACAACTTCAGAAGTAGGAAGTAGGAAATTTCCGATGCACATGAAGGCAACGTTAGTAAAATCAAAGTCCTTTCAGGCAAGTCATTTCACTCAGTGACCATCTTTGAAACACCTTTTGGGCAGCTATTTCGGGGTACGTTTACACAACTAAGATGTACGAAAGACAGAAAAGTTTTTCCTTTGCGTTTTTTGCGTACAGACATCAACATTGTCGAAATGATTCCCGTTCACAAGGATCAGCGAAAACATTAAAAAAACGCTGTATTCTGCTGCCAGGCCAGTCGTTGGCGAAGTCACTTTGTAAAGAAACAAAGTGTTATAGACTGAACATGTAATACTCATGCGCATGGTGTCACCGCTTTAAAAAATGCGCATTATTGTAGTTTACACGAAGACGATACCGGAATCGTTTTCAAAAAACTTAAACTTTGAAACCTGTTTTGAAAAGTTTTGTGTTTCAGGCCCCCAAAATGCTGCTGTTGTGTAAATGAACGGCCACCAATTTTGTTTCTAAAAGCTTAAATCATGACAAAAAAAACTGCATTTTTCAGGATGGACCAGCCAATGCACATATGCAGTCCTAAGCGCTCGTCTCAGAACTCTGACTTTTTCTAAACCGGAGCTTCTAACAGCAGCTGCAGTAACACAATAGGCTTGGGCAGCGTTCAGCCCCGACAAAAAGTTGCAAAACATTTTTTTAAGCAGAAACTGTGGTGCGTTGAACACCCTGTTCTGATGATGCAAGAGTTGCAACTATGGCAGCTGAGAAGGCCATTCTTTGTGTTCTTTTTTTTTTTGGTGAACAATTTTTTTTATTTAGTTTCATACTAACAAACAGAAAATGGAATAATCAAGGCATATACATGTACAAAAAATACATTATACACACCCTCATTCCCTCACTCGCTCAACCCAAGAACTACATACGCACACTCACCCATCCACCCACCCACATACATACACAAACAAAATTAACACAATTCTACATTTATCAAATCCCCCCCCCACCCTCCCTACTGAGTGATCTACCATGTCTCCCTCCCCCTCCCGGCAAGAGATTTAGTAACTTGAAGAGTTCCACCAATGATGTAGTGAAAGAGTATGTGGTGGTTTCCACCGTATAACCAGGATTTTCTTTGCAGCAGTTAGGCCAGAAAGCCAAATTCTTTTTTCATGCACAGACATCGGAACCCGAGAGTTATCATTTAACAAGCATAATGTGGGACAACAAGGAATCTCTTTACTGAGAATTTCAGATAAAGATTTAGTAACTTTAGTATCTTTGTGTTCTTTTTGAAGAATTTTCGGTGCCTGATAGCCTGGCTAACGTCAGACCTCGTCTCATTGAGACGTGGTCTGGGAACCACATGTTCATTTTCTCGCTCAAGGCAGCATGGGGAAACCCAGGCTAGGTGCCTGATGAAATCGGTATAAATACGTGGTTAATACTGAAAAATATGCTCAATGTGACTGTCACTGCCCTTGCTGTCCAGAATAAAAGAACATCCCAATAGTTACATAGTTACATGTAATTATGTATAATTTACTGTTAAAGTTATTTACTGTTATATTGGTACATGTAAAATATGTAACAAGGAAACTGTAAAATTAAGTGTCACCAAGATCTGAACAATTTTGTGAGAAGTTCAGTCTTTCATGCTGCAGTGCAATCTGTCCCCCCCCCCCCCCCCCCCCAGAAAATCAGCTCTTCTGAGGCCGACTCCTGGCTCGGGACGGATCATGTACGAGCCTGATGCCAACGATGACTTTGATGAGGAGGATCCAGATGATGATCTTGATGTGTGAATGAAGACAGTCCACATCATGTCCTAAATCTGGAAATGTCAAATCCATCTTTATAAATTATTTATTTATGATTCTTTATTTTATAATGAATCAAATAGTCAGTCTGTTCTCAGCTATTACAAGACCAGGTTTGAGGATTTTATTTTGACATAAATTGATGAACTTCTTAGTAATGTTATGCAGTTTTTGTATTTGTGATAAAAAGCCCTTATTTTCAACCACTGATTTGAAAATATTTAAGCATAATTCCCCAATTATGATTATTCTTGACTTATGACTAAGCTCATTTTGTACAGTTTATTTCATTCTGGGGGTTTTTATATACGTTTTGTAGACATGCAGCTTTTCACTTGTTGGTGGAGATCTTGAACAAAGCTCATGGGACGATACCCAAACTTTGTGCCATGTGAGGTCAGACATGCTCCAAACAAAATAAAGTACAATAAATGATCAATAAAATTATATTGAAAGTCCAACATACATACAAATTGTACACATTTTTGACTTAAGCTTTGTTGACCAGTGTGATTAAAGGGTTAGTTCACCCAAAAATGAAAATTCTTTCATTAATTACTCACCCTCATGTTGTTCCAAACCTGTAAGACTTTTGTTCATCTTCTGAACACAAATTAAGATCTTTTTGATGAAATCTGAGATCTTTCTGTCCCTCCATTGACAGCTACAAAAAGTTCATAAAGAGATCATAAAACTAATCCATATGAATTGAGTGGTTTAGTCCAAATTTTCTGAAGAGACACAATTGCTTTATATGATGAACAGATTAAATGTAGGCTTTTATTCACATTTAAACATTGATCAGCTGATATAAACGGAAGCTCAACCGAATCTGCTTGACCTGCGAGAACAAACCTGGTTGGTTCTTGCTGAAGCTCAAACGTGCTGCGTAACACGAGAATGAACCTCATTGGTTTTCTTGCATGTCAAGCGAACATGCTTGAGCTTCCGTTTATTAGATCTGATGTGTGTGTTGACCAACAGAAAGCTGCTTGTTTGGGAAGTGATTTCTGTATGAGCTGTGCTTCATACATCGTTACACTGACAATAGACATTGGGCGTTTTTTCCCTGTGAAATATAACAAATCAATTAAGTTAGTAACATACTGATAACAGAAAAAGACACTCGCTTGTCACCAACTACTGGCGTAACAATGTAACATGCTTAAGTTCGGCATGAAACGGCTTCTCGAACAAGAAAATAATGAAGGGAGGGGCTTGATATTGTAATGGAGAATTGATTGGATGGTTGTGGTTTGCTATTGGTCGATCTCATGTGAGTGACAGGTTGCCCCGCCCTCGCACCAGTAGATGTTGCTGCAATTATTCTTTTTTTTTTTTTTTTTAAGATTGAGGAATACGAATAAAGAACGGATATGCATAGATTATTTATAATAAAAACTCCAATATTTTGAAAAGAATGTTACGTTTTGATTTCATGGTGACTTTAAAGGGCTTCTGAAGTAATCTTTTGGTGAGCAAATTCAAAAGATTCGCGCTCAAAATCTCGTCATCACTAAGCTAAATATTTTGTTGGTTCATTTTAATAATTTAATATCACAAAAATAAGGACTTGTTTTTTTACTGCACCACTGTCATCAGTAAAATAAATTAAATGACAAGAAAATTGTGGAAGCCTCCCACGGTTTGAATTCTCACTGGTGAACACTGGATGGGAAGTTGGGAACTCAAAAGTCTTTTTGAAAAACGCCGCGGCCACGTGAGCACAAACTTTATGTCTCTTCGCGGAAGTGACGTCAGGGAAGCGATGGCGGCCCGTGTTGCTCTACCGTATTGGCTTTAAACTGTTCTCGGCGCTGAGCAATTGTACGCTTTTTCTTTTCGCTTTCTCAAAGATTATCATAAAGAAGCGGAATACGCATATTGGTTTTAATGTTGCAGCAGATGGACAGTCGCACTTCGCGTGGCTTTTGGCAGAACGGAGACATTTGTTCGACACTCCAGTTTGTTTGACCACCTTAGCCAGCGAGCATTTGAAGGAGCCGGACAGAGAAACTACCTCTCTAAAGATAAAGACATTCACCAAGTGATATATAACCCACGCACTTTTGTTTAGTAAACGCTGCACTTTAGCACCCTTCACACGTTTGTTTGAATCTTATCAAGACGCGTGAGGTGTGAAGTTGTGAATGGTTGGCAGGATCTTATTTCCACAGGTGTGTTGTGTTGCTCTTGTCAGCGGTGTAAATCACACCTCACGGACTCTGGTGTTATGGTTGACATGCTAAAGACCCGCCAATGTCTGCTCGGTGTGCGCACTTTCCTCGGCGTGACATCCAGGCTGTGGAGCTTCTTCTTATACATCCTCAGGAAGCACATACGAACGGTGAGTGTCCTTTTCATGTGTGAGCAACTTTTGTTTCGTGACATGGCACTGAACTTTCATGCAGGTGTCTGAAGGGGAAGCAGACACCTGTCTGGAAACATTCCCATTCTCCTAGATGTTAATAAAGTACTATGTTTAGGGAACACTCTATTTTAATGTGACTTTGTTACACGTTACATGTATTTACTAAAGTAACTGTAAATTAGGCATAATTACATGCAACTAACCCTAAACCAAATCCGGTAACACTTTATTTTACAGTGTCCT
This sequence comes from Leuciscus leuciscus, assembly GCF_965113295.1. Taxonomy (NCBI): domain Eukaryota; kingdom Metazoa; phylum Chordata; class Actinopteri; order Cypriniformes; family Leuciscidae; genus Leuciscus; species Leuciscus leuciscus. The sequence goes on from NC_138726.1 coordinate 9,028,223, forward strand.
TGTTACATAATTATGTAACATGTGATTACCGTAGTAATAACAGTAGATTATGCATAATTACATTCAACTAACCCTCAACCAAACCCTAATCCTACCCTACCTAACCTTATAGTAAGTACATGTAGGTGCTTAATATTACTCAGTACTAACATATATAATTACACTGTAACAATGACACCTTAAAATAAAGTGTAACCCCTCATCCTACCCTAACCCTATAGTAAGTACATGTAGTTAATTGCTATTACTCAGTACTTAAATGTGTAATTACACAGTAATAGGGATACATTAAAATAAAGTGTTAGCCATGTTTATTCTGTGCAAGTGGTCTGTGATTCATTAGAGAGGCACATATGTCCATTGAGACGTTGGTAACTGCACAACTTGTTTGCTGGTTATGAAGAATAACATGTTACACTGATTCCATTAAACACTGACATTTACAAACTAAGGATAACAGATTTGTCAACTCCTTAAATTGGTAAATGTGACGCTTTACTGTGGGTGTAAAGCGTTAATAAATAACCGAACATGTACCATTAGTGTAAAATAAGACGACACCAAAATTAGTTATTTTTCTTCCAGAAGTTCAAGAAATTATGACATTTTTTCACTATGCATCTAAAGCCGTAATGATCAGGGGAGATAAGTGCGGAATAAGACTTGGCACCAAAATTTGTTGTTTTCATTTTAAATTACTTTAATTATTTGCAACCGGTGTTATTCTTTTTACTAAAACTATTGGAAACAAGATTGAGCTTAAATAAAATATAAATATTTGATTTTATTAAATTAAAATAAGTTTAAGAGAAAGAACCTTAAACTAAAATGAATATATGATGTTTTACTGTGAGCCTAAAGCAATAATGGTCAGGGTAAAAAAAATTGAATAATATTTATAAAAAAAAAGGATTATAATTTATAACATAATATACTAATAATAATATGTGAATATTATCCACAGTAGGTTTTTGTTTTTAAGAAGTAGCTGATAAATGGGGCACATGCTATAGCTCAGAGTATGTAAACACTTTGACTAGGAAAACAGGCTGTAATCCCCCTGTGCACAACAGGCTTTGGCGAGCCAGTTGTATAATAATCTTTAAAATGATCATTAAGACGCAATTATAGAAGTATTACTCGTCTGGGACTCTGATATGGGTGCCGGAGTAGCGGACACTTCTCTGAACATGCTTTACAGTCATGCAAGCATCGGGTCGGTTCAACCTGACCTGATATTAT
>NC_138726.1:9034464-9215547 GCF_965113295.1 Leuciscus leuciscus
CGTAAATCATGCAAATCCGCTTTTATTTTTTAAAATAAACGCGCATAGGTTTAGTATCTATGATCACGCGCGTGAACTCGACAATCGACTACTGTGGACTTCGACCGAAAACAGGAAGAAAATACAGGTATGTGCGCTGGCTGAATTAACATAATTTGTATTAATATCTTTCACATCTACTGCAGTCAGATTCACCGCGTTCACTCTGAAAGAAATCCCTCACAATGGCTGGGCACTTGTAATGGCACATCAAGGATGTTAAGAAGCTAAAAGCAGGTTTAAAACTGGCCCCATTGAAGTCAATAGGGTGCAAATTTTAAAAAGAGGATAACACGGTGTAGGCAACACCGATTTTTGTCGTTGTTCTCTGTATTGACAGCACTCCAAATTTACAAAAAAAATTTGCTCAATGTTAAAATTGACCGGAGTTCTCCTTTAAGTGTGATAAGAATTTTAGACGTGTGGGGCGAACTATTTATTTTCTTAGCTGAAGCCGACAACGGGACAAAATAAATGTTAAGAGAGACATAGTGGAGTTCCTATTTTCGTTTTAACAAGTATAATAAATTCTGTAGTCTAGCCCTTGGATTGACCTGGCAAGTGACATTATTCTAAAACGCATACGCATAAAACTCCCCCGACATGGTTAGAAAATATTGCCTCTAGACGAGCCAGCTGCACAACGAGAAAATGTCATAGCATGATCAGAATAGCCTACGGAAGCCCTGAACCGCAACGAAAAGAAAGAAAGAAAATCTAACATTTCGAGAATAAAGTCGAAACAGTACGAGGTGCGCCGTATATTTTCCTGCTTTTTTGTTCTTTGCCAATCACACCTGTGAGTAAACTTTAAGCAGTGGCTACTTCGTTGCGCAAATGTATTTATATAACGTGATATGCATGAAATGGCTCTCGTTTCATCACTATGAAAGCGGCAGCGCGTATGAGTGGGAAACAAACTCTCACATCATACAAACAAACAGGTCTATCTTACACGTGTTTCACCGTGGTAAGTTTTCATCGTGCAGAACAATTTTTTGTATGTTGCACTGTACAGCCCTGATTATTAATATTATTAAAATGCTTCTCGATTAATCATGAATCGCTGTTATTTTCACCCAAATGTCTCTTTCATTTTCTCATGTAAACTGTCATTTTTTTCAGGTGGTAATAGACAAACACCCAGTCAGATTCTTTGTACATAAAAGGCCGCATGTCGACTTCTTCTTAGAGGTGGTCAGTCAGTGGTATGAGTTAGTAGTGTTCACTGCTAGTATGGAGATCTATGGCTCTGCAGTAGCTGATAAGCTGGATAACAACAAGGGAATCCTAAAAAGAAGATACTACAGACAGGTAACCACTGAAACTCTTTACATTTCATTGTTCTTAAACCTTTCTTATGAGAAATATGGAAAAGGCAGACATTAGTCACGGATATATTTCAACAACACTCTCCGTTTCTTTATCTTGTGCAGCACTGTACACTGGATTCAGGTAGTTATATTAAAGACCTGTCCGTTGTACATGATGACTTATCAAGTGTAGTCATTCTTGACAACTCGCCAGGGGCATATCGCAGTCATCCAGGTAAGACTATAACGTGATTTCAACAACGCGCTGTAGTTTGCACTGCTTCTTTGCAGGATTAACTTGTGTGTGAGCAGTTGCCCAGCTGGTCTCACTGCATGATATCTGTGGTTGTGTACTTAAGGCCATTTCAGCCTCACCGTGTTTAGCATGTTCAGCATCACAGTAATGCAAAAGCAAGATTTAATATCATATATAGGATTTATACATCATATTATATAGTCAATTCCTGATGAATTCCCCTATTTTTTTCGAATGGATTTTACTCTGAAATGCATTACATTATGGAAGTAAATTATAAAGTTGACTTTTGAAGTTGAAATTGATCATACACATACATATAATGAACATCTGAACTTTAGGATGCAAAGTAAATGACTAAATTGAAAAAAAGTCATTTAAACATCACTTTAGAAAGAACTGATCAATAAATGAATAGCTTGGTCTTGAAAAAAAACACATTTTACTGCTGTGATGTGGGGTTTTTGTCACATGAGAGAAATTTCACTGACAAAAAAGGTCCATTGTCTGTTGTCATTGTCAATAGTGTAGTGATGTAAGTCACTTTCAAACCAAGCAGATTTCTGTTGTTCAGTGCAGCGAATCCATGTGACCAACAATGATAAATGTAACCACACATTTAGTCACAAATGTATAGATATAGATTTCAAATGTATGTTTGCCGATTTTCAACCCGCTTTGTATTGGTACAATGACGGTAGTATATATAAATTAACAATTTCTGGACTGAGAAATTCCAGTTTATTTGTCAGCAAAATCTCCAGAGCTTTCGTGTAAACTACAGATTATACTTCCACGTTTTTGCATCCCCGCCCACTGAGAGTCGGATCGACAGAGGGTTCATCTACTCTTTAAACAGTATTATTGTAAAAATACTATGGCAACAGCCTACATGACAGTGTTAATTTCGTTGACGAATAATTTTCGTCATTATTTTCGTCAACGACATTTTTTCACAGACGAAAACGAGACGATAACTAAATAAAAACTAGTTTTGAATGACAAAAACTATGACGAAAATCTATTGACATTTTCGTCAACGAATAAAAACTAGACGAAAATGTTAGATAGTGACGATTTGGGAAGCGATCCAGTCTGATGTCCTGCATTTGTGGTAGATGCGCACAATTGTACTGTAACGTGATCTACCCAGCGGCACACGAGTTGGCATGCGCTGCATGTCTCATAAAACGTTAAAACATGTAACGTTAAACGTCTGGGAGAATGAGTAGAGCAGACATGAAGATCTGAATAAGAGTGACGACGCAAAAAAAGAGCTATTCGGTACGGTTTTCTGTGCGCACACACCCGACCCGAAGCGTGCAGCCATTCACATAGACACCTATACAGCGCGCGAGTACAGAATTGAGCTTTCTTTCGTGTCTGAATGGACAAATACACACACATATTATGTCTAAATGTCCGTTTTGGAGAGTATTCACGTAAATGATGTCGGTTATGTCTTAAACAGTTGTGAGTGTATCTATGTGCATCAGTGCATTGGATCCGCATGTCATTGGACATGATCCGATGTCTTAAAGTGACAGTGGGTAATAAACCTAATGCGGTCTGTGTCCTTAATATTGATCAAGCAACAAAAGAAAAAGAGGAAAGCATTCACTGCTCGTTAATAGCTTTAATAAGGATTAATTATATTTAATTCATTTAAATATGTCTGCTTGAAAGAATAAAGAATGATGTATGCAAGTAGTTATAAAGAATTCATATATCATTCATTGAAAAAAAGACTGTCTTCTACTTTAGGAAAAGTGGTTTTATTTAATTTTAAGATATTTTTTAAGTTACAGTAGTTAAATCTGTATCTGTATCGCAAGTTCAAACTTTAAAATCATTCATATTAGCAGGTTAATGTTTTCTCCGGGAGTATATGGGTTTGGACATTTTTGAGAAATTCTAAATAAATGCATTTAAATTGAAACCCATTATATTTTAGTCGACTAAATCTACTGTAGATTTAGTCGACTAAAATCTTATTGTATTTCGTCGACTAAAACTAGACTAAAACTAAAACAATTCAGATGACTAAAATACGACTAAAACTAAATGGCATTTTAGTCAAAAGACTATGACTAAAACTAAATCAAAATTTGCTGTCAAAATTAACACTGCTACATGATGGCATTTTGTTTCGGTTGGTTTGGCAGAAGGTGCGCTCCCCGTTCCTCTTTTTCTAAATGAACGGATGAAATGGCGGTTTCTTTCGTTTTTTTCCCTCTCGTCTGTTTCATCTAAAACACTGTGTTCATAGTCATTCAGTTTAAAATGTAGACTACAAACACAGATTTTCCGTCGCAGTGTCCCGTCGTCTCCATATTTCCTATTCTTTGCAGCCTTTAGCTTCTGCCTACAACACTCTGGATCCTTCACTGGAAACCGAAAATAACTTGCTCCCGCTAAACGTTTATTCTTTGCATTCTTGCACCCAGGAACAATACAAGTCAACACTGTTGTGTCTAAAAGTTTGCTAAGAAGTATTTCCTACTCAAGCAAAGCGGTATTTGACTGGTCAAGCCTATCCAATAGCAGACTTGGAGTGGCCTTGGACGACAACATGCCCAGTGCATTATGGGTGTTTTCCTACTTGTTATTACCTGTTTCCTACCTGTTAAATTTAAGTTTTCCTACCTATTTGGCAAAAGGGAAGACGACAGCCTTTTTTCTTTGTTTTCTCTAGTCAGATAGCACCAATTTCAGAAATGATTTCACCTTTCTACCGTATAGACATCCAAGTTTTCTTGAAAACCCATTTATTATAAAAGGTCTACTGAGGAAAAAGTGGTTTTCCTCCAGAACGTGTTTGGTTTGAATGTGTAATTGTTTTCTACATTTCTTTTATTCTGACCCATAGATAATGCAATACCTATAAAGTCATGGTTTAGTGACCCCAGTGACACAGCACTTCTTAACCTGCTGCCCATGCTGGATGCACTAAGGTAAGGATCTTAAAAGTAACTAAAACATGGAACAATTTTTATGCTGTTCACTTGAAATCTCATAGCACCACTTCATTATGTGTTCCCTCTTCAGGTTCACCGCAGACGTACGGTCCGTCCTGAGCAGAAATCTCCACCAGCATCGACTCTGGTGATCATCCGACCGAGGGCTTTCTTCAAGTCCGTTCTTTTTTTTGTTTCATTTTGTCAAACTGCTTCCCTATCTGACATCCGCCTGATCATTCTCCCTCGACTCTTGACTCATCGCCTTCCAAAAACGGCCTTACAATGAGGCCTATCAGGAGGAGAGTCAATCCTGAACTCAAAGGGGATGGAAAAGGCAAACTTTAGGATGTTTCAGGAAGCTTTTTTGCCTACGTTTTTTTTTTTTTCTTCCCTTCTTCAGAATGGAGTCTCTGCCTTACAGTTCTACCTATGCTGATCGTGTGCCAGTTATGTTTGTGCTATGTGTGTATGAGGACATCTGCTGTTTTTCTTTTTTAATTATTTGAAGATATGGAGTGGCTAGATACTGAAGCAAGATAAAAACAGACCTTTTCACGACATGCGTCTTCAATTCCAGTTTGGGACGTCATACCTCACTTCTAAAGGTGGCGCAAACGGAGATCTACTAAACAGACTGGCTAAGAAAAAAAAGCCACAGACACTCAGCACATCTAATAGTTCACTGGACAAACTATTGATGTCACAGACAAGTTGGGGGTTATTGTTGTAGAGTTGTGTATGCTATTATTGAGGTACTGTCTTGGAAAACATGGGTTTTAACGACTTCTGTATGGTAGACCTGTCCAAATTCAGAATGTGGAAGAAAAGTATTATCCATTATTCTGCAGCAAATTCTTAATTTTTATTTTATTTTATTCTGGTCAATTGTCATCCTGCATTAGTTTTGGCAGTAAATGAATTTTTCATGATTATCAGGGAGGATGTAATAGAATATGTGCTTTGAAGAAGCTAAACGACAGATTTTAAGCCTTTCTGCTCTAATTCTTCTCTATAAGAATGTATGTGGTTGGTTATGAAATCCTACCACTTGGGCGCCTTTTTACAATGTATTTTTTTCCTTCCTGAAAATGTAATAATGACAAGACTTGAATTTATAAAACTTGTACTTCATTGTATTGAAGAGCTGACTGAGCAACAGACACCTTTTTTTTTTTACTCAAGGCCTTGTTGGTTTCTCTGCATCTGTCAGATAATGTCAATTCTGTTCTCATCAATCAAACACTTGTTAAGTCTCAAGGCAGCTTCCTGGGACACAAGGAGTCCATAGACCTGTGCACGTTACTAATAAAAACGTGTCACTATCTCATACTCTGGGTTCAGTTTCCTTTTACTGTCTTATTAAAGCTACAATATGTTTTTTTGTGGGGGGGTTTCGCAGCTAGGGGTCGCTAACCTCTTACAATAACAAAGGCGTAGGTTGATGACGCATAAACGGAATTATGGAACTTGTCGTCATGCCGATGGATGAGTGAATACATTGATTTTTTTAACATGACTGGTATGAAGCAGGTCGCGCTTGCTAATGAGAGACACATATCAGCGTCACACGGATATAAAGGAATAAGGACATTTCATTTTACCGGACTACATGCAAGTGCTGAATTACTACTCGCACAGGTCAGTTTATTAGACGAATGAAACTTGTGAGGTAACGCAGCGCTGTTTCACTTGGTCTACACTATCACACTAAACTGCATTTGAGTGTGTTGAAAGTTATAATGTTATTCTATGCGTTAGTTTGTTGGCTGTATGAGACTAGCGTGAGCTCGATCAACATTAGAATAACATACTGATCATATTCTAACATTTCATCATGTTGAGCTATATAACATTGATTAGTTTAATGCACATTTACTCACCTCTACATTTGCGCATCTCTGTCAAGTCGAAGTTTGTCGCGGACGTGGAGCTCTCGGCATTTCGGAAACGCCACGCTGATATTGATCCTCGTTTTAGTTCTCCTTTTGTCCCAAAGTCTGCTTGCCATGGTCCATAATGTTTGACCGAAACAACAACAGCGTGAGCGTGCCGCTAGACGTAACGCAGTTGTCCACGTCTGTCGCCATGGTTACTATGGCAGTACGAGCGGAAACCAGGGATAACGCGGATATTACGTCATTGACAGGACAATGACCAGGGACGAGCCATTATTTAAAATTGGAATTCCTCTGAAATTAAAAATCTTTGGGAACTTTTGGGATATTGTAAGTACACAACTGCAGGAAATATATCACACTGTGCAAGTGATTTTTGGATATTTAATTTTTTTAAATCTTACATACTGTACCTTTAATAGTATACTCTGCAAAATTTTGGAAGTAGGCAACACATGTCTTCTACCCTTTTGCTGCACCCAAAAAAAAAAAAAAATCTTTACAATTTTTTTTTTTTTTTTGTACAAATATATATAAATAGCGTATGTATTTATGTATGTGTTTACACACACACAGTGTCACTCTCACTCTATCCTAGGCAAAATAAGAAAAAATGGTAAGATATTTAGTGGTCTTTTAATTGTCTACTTTTTTAAACACAAATCACTGGTCACGATATGTGTGTTTATAAAGAGAGAGATAATTAAAATAGTGTATGATAAGAATTTTTTGTCACTATACTTGACTGCCATTTTTTTTTTTTTTACTTGAAAAAATTGTTTGAGGGAATTCAAGTATTTTTACTTGGACAAGACAAAAGCCGATTATATATTTTTGAAGTGTAATAATGCTGTGTCCGTGTATGTCTTAAAAAATATTTTTTTTTAAATGTTAACTTTTTACAAGCAAAGAGAACAGTCTACTGACGTTAAGGTCGATTAATAGAAATTGTTTGTTGTTTATTTATTCATTCAAGAATAAATGACCGTTTGCATATTTGCTCTTATTAAACACCTCTGCGTCACTTTGAATACCGGAAGTGAGGGCAGATAGTCATATGACTGACCGGAGCACCGCTTGACAATTCTACAGTGTGTACAACCGAGAAAGTAGTCCCTACCTTAAAAATAACAACGAAATGTCAGAAAACATTTTAGTAACAATCGAGCACCTTCAATAAGTCTTGCGTCAAATACTTTAAATACAAGTTTTTTTCAGGATGTGTGGTTTTCAGAAAAATACGAGTTTGAGTTGACAAAAATAATGTAAATATAGTGTGCCCGTATTAATGCGCAGAAGGAAAAGCAAAGCACTAGCAGCTGTGTATGAGAGAGAAGCGTTGGTTACGTTTCTGACACTTCTGTGTGTTTCTGAGAAAAATTTACTCTTCCTTTAGCAACCATGAAGTTTCAATACAAAGAAGAGCATCCTTTTGAGAAGAGGCGATCAGAGGGAGAGAAAATCAGGAAGAAATATCCAGACAGGGTTCCTGTAAGTCGGTTTGTATCGTTTGAAATGTGTAAACAGAAGCTCGCGTTATAGGGAACCACAACAAACCAGTAAAACGCGAAAGGCGTGATTGATCTACATTATTTGAACGGTTCGTCCGTGACAAAACAAACTCATCTTGTGTATATTCGTTCTTTCTAAGCGTAACGTTAAGTTGCACGAACAAAAACAGCGTTAGCTTCAGTAGCACGTGAAGGGCGAAACTGTCGAAGGCCACGTTTATGTATCATCTGAAATTCTTTATTATTATTAAAATTAATAGCCTACCCATGGTAACGTTATGCTATGCGTATTTGAACGGTTATATAAATCAAATCAAATCACTTTTTTCAAATCTTTGAAAGGCGAACAATTCAACACTCATTCACTTTCAGCTCGTTTTGTTTTTATGGTCTCATCTAACGTTACATTAATCCGCAAGGCTTTATGAAAAGATTGAACTTAATTAAGTGTTATGCGGTGTGTATGAACTTATTTAAATTTTGTTTATGGGTAAAATAATACATTCAGGACCATGTTGAAGTGGTGAATCTTAAAATAGCCTCGATGTCCCATACAGTCAACATGTTTACATTCAGAAGGTTGACTTCGTTTACCTTATAACCAAGCCAGTAAAACAACAAAACAAGCAATCCTCTAAAGATTACATTTTGAAATAATTTTAATGTTGATTTCATTATATTCCTTTTGTTTAGATCACTTACATCCAAATTAAGGTGGTGTTTTGTAGTAGCATATAACAAAAAATATATTGAATCTGGTTCAAATGAATCAATTGTTTTAAGTGCCCAAATATGACTGATAATTCTAAACTCAACATCGACTATAAAAGTAACTCTAGTATTGTAACGTTACGCAATATAACACTGTGTCTACATTTTACAGCTCTGTAATGTCCTGTGTCTTTGGTAGAATTTGATTTAATGTCTGTTTTTTGTTGTAATGGTTAAGCTTTTTTGAAAAAGTTCACACATTGGCTGTTCGTGGTCATTGAATATATTTGTGTGTGCTTGTTCAACATTGTGGCTGATATATAGATTTTATTCAACACATTGCACTGCGTTTCTTTCATTTCCTATGGGTGAACAGCCAATTTGTGACCTTTTTATTTTTTTTACCACTTAGACTCATCGAATCAAGTGCAGGTTTTTCAGATTGCATATCTTAGAAACTCTTGAAATAACTTTTGAAACACTAATTTTGAGGAAACTATTTTTATAAAACAAAACAAATGCAGCTACACATTCAACGAGACTCACATCTGAGTTAGTGAATGCTTTCTGGCGGCTACGGGTCACTGATGTCTGAGGAGAGTCATGGCTGCTTATATTTCATTTACGTTATGTTTGCTAAAAGATGAATTGCTACTATTGTTACTGTCAGGTGGTATTCCCCCCCCCCCCCCAAACCCTGAGTAATTTCTGGACCTGGAATGAACATTTTTATTTGAAAAAACAAACAATCATGAATCATTTTCTGAGTAGAAACATAGCAGTCTTGGGTCCAAAAGTGTTTTGTATCGTTATCTTGTTCCTCATCTGCAACCTAATTATCAAAAATAGCACAGCTTTTCTCAGATCCTCTTTGCACCAAGTCAAAAATCACCCATGGTAGGCTTGAAATATGTACGGTGCGAAAATCAATCGAAAGTGAATCATCACTCAGTTTCATATAATGCTTAGTTAACTCTACCAACTCTACAATTTCTACACTAAAAAAAGTGTTTATTTGATTCTGTATTAGGTAATTGTGGAAAAAGCTCCTAAAGCCAGGATAGGTGACCTAGACAAGAAGAAATACCTGGTCCCCTCTGACCTGACGGGTAAGTCGTTTTATGTGTCTAATTTTTTTTAAAGGATGTTCATTTACAACATCAATGATTGCTTCAGAAAATTCTGTGAAAAGAAGATACATTTTTGTTGAGCTTTTCTATGTTGGCATAGTAAAAGTACTTATTGAAGTGCCCCATCATGCTATTTTAAAGGTTCCTCATTTTGTTATGGAGTCTCCTACAATAGGTTTACATGCATCCAAGGTAAAAAAAAACAACTGTAATTGTCTCATAAATATACACTGCAGCATCACCTCTTTTCTCACAGTGTCTGAAACGGCTCGATAAAGGATTCAGTCTCTCTAAACTCCTCCTTTTCAAGAGCCTACTCTTCTCTCTGATTGGCCAGATGGCCTAGTCTGTTGTGATTGGTCGACCACTTACAGTGCTTGTCGGAAACGAAGCATCAGTTACCATAACTGAATTTCAGCTCTGGATCTTCCTCAGTGCTTGATACACAATGACACGAACAAGTGCATGCAAAGTGGATCTGCTCTCGCAGCGCAGAAAACAGCGTCTTCTCGACATGTCGACAACATGAACCAAACCCTTCCAGCCTCAGCTACAAATATAGTGTTTGAGAACCGGGGGAAAGTAGACGTCGTTCGTGGGCAGCCAATGAAGACCATAGTATGATTGCACACGTGTTAAAATCCTACGGAGGCTCGTGCAGAAAGTAAGACTGGAAATATTGACGGCACATTTGAGGCAGTTCAGAATCGGTTCGTTCTTTTGGGAGACAATAACTCCATTTATCGTGCACTTTAATCTTTAAAACTTTGTCTTTTACATTCACAAACAGCCATATAACACACTACATGAAAGGTAATGTCTGATAAAGCATTATAGGGGCACTGTCAAGTATGTTTTTCTTTCTATAGTGTTTTATATTATGGATTATTATATTTTTTGTTGTTGTTGTTGTTGTAGTGGGCCAGTTTTACTTTCTCATCCGAAAACGAATCCACCTGAGAGCCGAGGATGCTCTCTTTTTCTTCGTAAACAATGTCATTCCCCCTACCTCTGCCACCATGGGCCAGTTGTACCAGGTATTTCACTCTTTCCTCGTCAATATCGAAGTCGTTTTATTTTGTTCCTCTGATAATTTCATGTTCTCGCACACAGGAACATCATGAAGAAGATTTCTTCCTTTACATCGCCTACAGTGACGAGAGTGTGTATGGAGAATAGAGCCAAAGGGAAATGAGCCTCTCCCTCCTCTCTTTCTTCCTTTTAAAACAATATATAGACGTCATTCTGGCAGCCTAGAGCTCTCAGAACTGAAGTATCAGATGCACTTTTGCTTTAATTCGATCATATCTCCTTTCATGTTTTTATCCTTTCATTTCTGATGTTTATTAGAGTTTACTAAGTAGTAGTTTTTCCATTTTTCATTATTCCTAAAAAATGGTGTCTTACAAAACTGTCAGGCACTAGCTCTAATACAATGAAAATGTCACTGATACTGTTACATTTTGAATTGATTTCAGCTTTTGTTTCCTAGTCATGCTCATTTTTAATGTTTCTGACCATAAATGATTGTTTGCTCTTTCTAGATGGTTTCTAACTAGCATGTGCAGTCCAGCACTCGCTGGTCAGTCAGTTGAGAATTCGCACTAAAGTGTATTCGGTTATCAGCTAAGTCTAATATGCTGTTGTTACTTTGATTTACTTTTATTATTGTACCTAAAAATGTAGCTGGGTAGATTTATTTTAAGTTGTAAATCTAAAGTGCAAGTTTTATTTGCAGTTTTGTTTTTTCTTATCTTGGTATTCAGCTGTATTTCTGGTACCCTTGACGATGACCATATAAACCAAACGCACGCAAAATTTGTCTGTCCTCATTTTATCTTACCATCTGGTGAAGTAAACAAAGCTTAATAAGGAAGCTCAGAGGGAAACAGCTGTGCAACAATTAAATATTGCAAATAATAACTCTGCTTGTCCACAATTGTAATAGAGGATCTTGCTTGTTTCCTTTCTATATATATATATATATATATAGTAAATTCAGATTTCCTGGTTGTCAGAGGACAAATGATTGAGTAAGGTAAGATGGGCATAAATACATGGAAATGTATTTAAAATACAAAATACCGTGTGAAAAACTGTATTTAAGTACAAATACAGTATTTTGAAAATACACAAAATACATGAGAAATTGGCCATCAGGTCAAAGTGAATGAAGAAACTACATAGGCCTACTGACTTTTAATTCCTAACCTCATCTCTGCCCTCTCTGTCATTCTTTCTTTCTTTCTTGCTGGCAATTACAAATAAACGTATGCAAAATAGCAGCCATTTATATACTTATTTCTGACCAGGTTACAATGTAGTCTATTACTTGTGGTGAACACCATTAAAAAATGTGGAAAACTGGAAACCTTTTCTGCTATTTAGCAAAGAATATGGATGGACGATATGACCAAAATCTTAATTTTTTTTCACAGTAACAAAATATATCATGGTTTCACAATTCTCAAAATCAGTTTTTATACCACAGCAAAAACTGTAAAGTTTATTTGTTTCCATAAGTTGATCTAAAAATTTTAAATTAAAATTCATTTAGATTCATTTGACACTATTTACCCAACGTTTTTATTTATATATACATACATATATATATATATTTTTTTTTTTTATAAATACAATTAAAAGCTGAAGATTTTTGTGGTGTATCATTCATCAGCGCTGCTTTTTCCACGTTCCAATAATTCCTGCCCACTAAAAGCTGCACGGATAAATGAGCTTACTCCACAAATAGGCCTAAGTAAACGATTTAGAAAAAGTTCCATCGATTCACACTTTATATCATCGCTATGATATATGTAGTGTCAGATCACCCAGCCCTAACATGCAGTAATGCTTTAAACACATTTGACAAGAGTTGATCAAAATCAACAACCGATCAAGACTGATTGAATATATAATGCACTATTTTAAAGGGATACTCCACTTTAAAATGAAAATTCTGTCATCATATACTCACCCTCATGTTGTTTCAAACCTGTATGAATTTCTTTCTTCTGCTGAACAAAAAGGAAGATATTTAGAAGAATGTCAGTAACCACACAGTTTCTGGTCCCATTGACTTCCATAGTAGGAAAAAATATATACTATGGAAGTCAATGAGACCAGAAACTGTCTGGTTACTCACATTCTTCTAAATATCTTCCTTTCTGTTCAGCAGAAGAAAGAAATTCATACAGGTTTGAAACAACATGAGGGGGAGTATATGATGACAGAATTTTCATTTTAAAGTGGAGTATCCCTTTAAGCTCACATGCATGAATGTTGGGGTTGGGGGGAGGGGGCGTGTCTGAACTAGTTGATGCACGAAATCAGTACCAGTACATTTTGAAAATACAAAAATACGCATCTTAAATGTATTTAAATACAAATCAAATTAGATTTTTTCCAAAGGCTTTAAAATACAAAATAGTATTACAAAATAAAAAATAGTAATACTGCCCATCCCTGGTTATGTATAGTACATTTATATTTTTTCTTTTTTAAAGTAAATCCAGACAGGTTTTCTGTGAGTAAGGTGTATATATATATATATATATATATATATATATATACACAGGGCTGCCAACTTTTGAGTTTAGCTTGGAGTGAGATTTTTGGGGGGTTATTGTCAAAACATTTGGTAACTAAATAGAATTTTATGAAGTTTAGTGACAACATGTTACAATGTTTACATTGTACAATGACTGGTAGGATACAGTTTTTATTATTGCTTGACAAAAATGTCAAGATTTCAATTCCATTCTTGTGATTTGATTCCGATTTTGATTCAATATTGACTAATTTGGATACATGTTTATTTTACATTTTATTTGACAATTACTAATGTCACATACTATGGGACGACTCTGTCTCTTCTGATTTCCGGTTAGTATCTGCTTCAAAATAAAAGTTCTATTCGTAAGCAAAGCGTTACTTTGAGGAGAATCTTCATCTGTTGCACCATGCAATGCACCATGCACCATGCAATGACAATGAATTATACACTTGAAGAAGAATAACCATTGTTATAGTCAAATCCTCGCTTATGAGCGAATAGCAGAAATGTCACGAAGAAAACGTAGTTAATATAATCTTTAAAACCCCATCTTAAAAAAGCTTTAAGACAAAGACATTTAAAAATAATTTTAGGAATGTTTTGGGTGAATTTGAATTATATTTATGTTTAACAAAACTATGTTTTTGTGTGATGAAAATGGCAACAATTTGAACAGAGACGCAATAAATTACATTTACACTCTTAACTAAAATAATAATCAGGGCATGCATCATGACAGAATTTCGTCGTGACGTAAAAGAATCACTGGGTTGTGTTTGAACCTGAACCGGTTCTTTTAAATGAACTGTTCGAATAAATCGAATCGCGGAAATGGGCTGGATTTCCCAGTGCACATGATGCCATGGAAACGCGACGCTCTCCTGGATTGACCATAAATGATCTCGGGAAAATAACAGTTCGCTAGCGGTAACAGCAAAACACAGAATGACTCACAAAGCAGTTAAAGTGATCGTTGAACTTCACCTGAGGGCGGTGAGGATTTTTCGATGATTATCTTAGTAAGATAACTGTGCATACTATGAGAACGCTGTCCCGCCACTTAAAGTGATAGTTCACCCAAAAATAAAAATTCTGTCATTATTTACTCACCCTCAAGTTGTTCCAAACCTGTATGAGTTTCTTTCTTCTGTTGAACACAAAATAATATATTTTAAATAATGTTGGTAACCAGACAGTAGACGGTAGCCATTGACTTTCATAGTATTTCTTTCCTACTATGGAGGTCATCAACTGTTTGATTACCAACATTCTTTAAATATCTTCGTTAGTGTTTACCTGAAGACAGAAACTCATACAGGTTTGGAACAACTTGAGGGTGAGTAAATATTGACAAAATGTTCATTTTTGGGTGAACTATCCCTATAAAGCAAGTGAATGGCCACAGTTTATAGGCTATGCAGTGCAGACTGTTGTGTGTCTTTCTGTTTCATTGAAATATGGAGATTTTTATCATGCTTGTATTTTAGATCACCTGTCCAGGTGTGCATCTACCAGCCAAAGATGATGTTTACCTCAGTGTGAGTCTTATGAATCAATACAGGAAGTCAGAATGTCTTCCTGCAGTGTTTCCATTACTGATTCGGGAGAAAATAAGGTTTGAAAAGGTGGTGTGATTTACCATTCTTCTATCCATTTTAAATAAAGTAAAAAAAAATTAAAAAGCCATGTAACTGTTTTGTAAAACTCTCGTCTTTTTTCTTGCAGATCCTGAATTCCTCCACCGATCCTGCAGCAATAGCAGAATTCCTGCAGTGTGAGTGAGCTGCTGCGTTTATTCCCTCTCCTCCCTCCTCCTTTACTCCTTCATCTTGCTAATCCTCCCCTGCCTTTCCTTGTGAAAAAGGAGTACGCTTAAACATAGTTTTAAAAAGAGTACTCATTACAGAAATAATATGCTTAAGTGAGAACTAAATGTAACGTTTTCTGACACTTTATAATAGCATGTCATAAAGTGCATTATAGTTTACATTTATATAAAATTCCATTAGCTGAACTTTTGAGTGCTTCTTTTGACCCACTTAAGTAGGACTTAAAGGGATAGTTCACCCAAAAATGAAAATTATCCCACAACTTAATCACCCTCAAGTCTTAGGTGTATATGACATTTGATATTTCTTCTTCTTTCAAAGTGGAATTAACACTCTATTATGTTTCTATTATAGAAATGTATAATAAACATTTATTTATTTATATGTTTATTAGCTTATATGTTTCATAATAGAAACATAGTTATGAAAGTGTACTCTCTTTAAATGGCCTTTTATTTCATTAATATTATATTATCTGAATGTACAGCTTTTAAAAATATATTTGTAAGATTAAAATTCAAGTACACACAAGTGTACATTCTGTTCAATGAAGCACACTACTTTTTCACAAGGGATATTAAAGTGTGCTTCTCTTTCCCAGGTGAACCAGTGAAAATAGAACTCATTCAGTTGATTCCTCCAGGTACAACTAATATTATTTCTCAAATATTACTAAATAAATCATTTTGCAGATTGCTGACCACAGTTGAATATCTATTTGCTTTTTATTGCTCTTTTACAGCTGGAGAAATATTGGCCAGTTTTGAAGAAGATGCTCGAAGTTTTCTTTTCCCAGAGCCAAAGCTGGTCCCATCTTTCTCTGGAGTAGAGAGAGAGGTATTAATGACACGCCATCCCAATTTTCCTGTAAGTGCTTATTTATTTACCATACTAATTGAATTTATTTGCTTACCAACACCAATAATGGATTATTGTGCATTATTAAAATGGGAAATCTGTCTTTATATTCTTTGATTCATCTCAGGGTATCTCTCCAAGATTAGAGTTCTCCACTAAGACGACAATCAGTGACATCTCCAGTAACAATGGCTTCCTGAGTCTTCCTGTGGTAAAAATACAGATTTTGAAATGGAAGAACGATTTTAGCTGTATTGCTTTATAATATTGATTGCAAGAACTTGAAAGATGTTTTATTTGCTTTAGAGGGCAATAAGGAAAACCTCAAAAAAGTCACGGAAACAGGATATCACCTCATCCCAAAGACATCTCCCGTCTGTTTCATGGAGTCAGAGAGAACAGCGCAACAGAGATCAGGTATCAGATGTCTCAACTAATTCTGTATACTATGGGGAACCCCAGTTGGTACATTACTATAATATTACAGGATGTAGTGGTTCTCCAAAGTTACTAGCCACTCAGCATTTTCACTGGCCACAATTTTGACATGATACCATGGGGTAAAAACTGCCATGTACATATTTTAAATATTATCTCATAATTTGGCAGCAGATATATTAGGCTGCTGTCACTTTAAGACCTGACACATGGCTCCATTATACTGTTACACATGCGCTTTCTTTCTCAACTTATAACTGACTGTATTTACGTGAATACTCGCCAAGACTGGTATTTTGACATTATTTTGTGTGTATTTGACTGTTTTGGTGCAATAAGCAGTGAAAAGAGCTCAATTTAGTACTGAGAGGCAGCTTTATGTGCGTGCACATTGGGTTTGAGAATAAAATCTAAGGGAATGAGTAAAATTATGTGCAATACACGCAACCCCACGCCGAAATTCAAGCTGTAGCAGCAACAATATTCATCCAAAGCAAGTGAAACGAGTAAGTGAGGGGAGGAGGGTTTGTGTGTCAAGATGAGAGAGCGAGAGAGCGCAGCTGGTATCCTGTATCTATTCTGTGGAAAAACGAGTATTGGAAGCATTTCAGATATTTCAGTATCGACATGTATCGAAAAATCTATATTTTTGACAACACTACATTGCACTTAGTTAATTTTTTTCAGATGCCTTTTTAATATACACTGGAAATCCAGAGTTCTCGCGAGAGCACAAATTTAATTTGCTCAGCCAGTCACTCTGGCGTCGAGGTATGATGCTCATTAAATATGCCCTTGTAGCCAATCTGCACCAATCACATCGGGTTATCTGATATAGGCGGGCCAGAGGCGAGCTAAACAGATGACGACAGGACTGTGACGTCGAAGTCATTAGTAAACATTGCATGATGGCTATGGATGAACACCAGTTGTTTGAAACGGCTTTGGTCGCTACAATGAACAAGTTAATCTTTCAGATTTGGGTCTGGATTTCCACGCTATTTTTAATAGACTACACCGGCCAAAGTGGCTAGTAGGAGTGACTACGCTACATGCCGCTGCTGATATCTATCCGCATTTGGCGGGTTGACAGTGCTCCTATCTTAAGATCTTAATTAGCTTGTTCAGTTGTCTTTGATCAGGGTTGAAGCTGAACTTTGCAGGAAGGTGTGAGTGAGTGGAGGCGGGGCTAATTTCCATATTCATTGAACCGCGTGTACTATATAAAAATAAAAAATAATTTCTTTTTTTTTAAATATGTCATTTTGGTGATCAAAAATTAGTTTTAAGAAATAAAATGATTGACTACAGGGGGACAAACTAGTTCTTAAGACAGTCTTACCATGGTGGCTAAGTTTCTGGAACTGGCCCCTCAGTTCCTGAACGTCTGTGTGTTTGTGCTTACTTGCCCACGGTAGGTTCAGAGATCAGGTGGACGGCCCTCTACCCATTATTCACCCGTCTCTGACAGAAACTCCCGATTAAGAAGTCTTTCACCACATCACTTAAAACCATCAAGAGAAGCAGGTATGAATGCTATAACACCAACCATTAATGTATTTGTCATATTTGTTCATACTTCATTTGTATAAGCTTTGCAACTCTCTTTATCAAAGGGGTCATCGGATGCAAAATTCACTTTTATATGGTGTTTGCATATAAATGTGTCTTTGCAGTCTGTGGACACAGCCACCATACAATGAAAAAAAAAAATCCATTCACTGATTTCACTCCTTTTTTTTTATCCTCAAAAAGCCTAAACACTTTCAGTAATCAAGCCGTTTGGATTTTCAATATGATGTTATATTGCTCAGGCTCCGCCCACGACCACTGACGGACTGTCCCGTATTAGCATATTTCCGCCCTCAGCCATTTGTATACTGTCTGCCAAGGCAGGTAGCCAAGCAGGTTAAGCAGTTGCTCATTATCATATAAAGAGACATGCACCGCAACGGGTCACTGTGAACTGAGCTGTTTTTGAGGAGGTAAAAAGGGTGTTGTTTTACACAACCATTGAGGAATTTTAACCAAAGTATGTAACAAACTTTACATAAAGACCCTAAAGAATCACACCAACTTGTGGAAAATGGTCATCCGATGACCCCTTTAAGTTTTGTGATGTTTGACTTTAACCAACTGAATGTTAATGGGTAAACCATATTTATTCTGTGTACTGCTTGTTTTTCTTCAGGAGACCTGAGAAGAGGCTATTCCAGACCTTGGGTTAGTTGTAAATATTGTTTGTCATTCACTGTCTGTTACTCTATTAAACACAAAATGCTGATCTGGAAGTTAAAAATTAAAGTGCCCCTATTATGGATTTTTGAAAATGACCTTTCATGTCGTGTGTAACACAGCTCTAAGTGAATGAAAACATCCTGCAAAGTTTTAAATCTGAAAGTGCACCGTGTATAAAGTTATTGTCTTTCAAAAGTAAGAGTCGACTCCGAGTCAATGAAATTAATCGTTTTTCAAACGAATCCTAAGCCGTTTCGTTGTGACGTCTAGACGAATAGCATATTGCCCGCCCACTTATTGCCCGCACCGACATCAGGAAAAACTTGAACCTCAAACCGGCAGCTGATTCCTGTGGATACTGGATAGCATCATGTGGAGAAGAAGCTGTGATCTACAATGTGAATGTAAAGCCAGTTTTTTTTTCACTGCCCAAGGATGAGCATGTGAAGAATCACATGGTTAAAATTCATCTTTACCATGATACCACAGCAGTATAATCCTACACTTTTGCTGTTTTGACTTCATTTTACTGATAGACGACTGCTTCTCAAATCTCGGAGTTCAATGCAGGATTTGCAAAACGCTTGTCTAGAAAGATGGGTCAGTACCCAGTTACTATTTCCTAAAACTGTGTCTATTAATGCAGATTGTCTGTCGTTCTCACTACTTTGAGGAAAGATTAAGCATGAAGCAAGATTTGTTTTACCAACGTTTATGTTACATCAGTCATTCACGCTAGAGCTTGGCTAATGTATGCACTGTTATTGATACAGTTTCCACATGTTCAACCGCAATAAATTAGAAAAATACTTGAAAAAAAAAAAGTAAAATAATCGGTTTGTTGATGGACATGCACTTGTTAATGCTGATGGTGAGGAATTACAGTTGCAACATCTCATAATGTATCTCAAACTGAGTAGTGTATCACTGAGAAACGTCCTGCTTGAGTTGTCCTTACGATGGAGGTTCGGGTTAAATAACTAGTTCTTCCAGTGTTTCATCATCGCACTCGCGCTCGGATTGATATGTTAAAATCGACGTCATTGTTCATTACTGTCTTTAGTTTATGGTCAGCTGACGTTCAGTTATGGCAATGGCCGTTTTTGTTTTCGACACGCGCGTTGTACGCGGTAGACCAATCACAACAGACTGAGCTGCCTGGCCAATCAGAGCAGAGCAGCTCGCAGAAAGGAGGGATTTAGAGAGACTGATTCATCTGACGAGTTGTTGGAGAATCATTGAAAAATGTGGTGATGTGCAAATGTGTATTATGAGAAAATTAAACAGTTTTTTTACCTTTGATGCATGTAAACCTGTTGTAGGAGACTCTAAAATAACATTAGGAAACTTTAAAATAGCATAATAGGTGCACTTTAATATTAAATTATCTGCAAGTACAGTTAAAAAAATAAAATAAAGTACACTACAATTGCACTGTAACAATGTTCATAGTTCAGGGAAGGAGGCGGGAACCAGCAAACGTTTAACGTAATGTTTAATCCAAAAATAAACAAACAACAAAACTAAAGTAAAGCGACAGGTCCTCACGGACGACTGACACATATAAATATAATAAAACACAACATAAAGTCCAGGCCTGGTCCTCTCTTGTCTTGCACTGTCGTCACTCCTCCTTTTATCCTTCCGGAGCTCCTCTGTGGGACTCGAGACCACACAGGTGATACTCATTAACTCTCGCCACCGGCTTCGCTCCATTCCCAAGGCTCTCAGCCCTGCCCTGCTTTCCACATGCACATTCAATATAATTAAGCGCACTTCTTTTTCACAAGGGTATTTCTTTAATGAAAAGCCAGACATGAGCTGCCACTGTCCTTCATTTTCTTCATTATCTGATATATTCCTCAGATGGCTGATGAAGACTCCTCAGACACAGATGATCTCCTCGACTACGCTGAGGAAGTGGGCCGTCATCATTCCCTAATGGGATATGAGGGATCTCCCAGCCCAAATTACTCCAGCATGGAACGCCAGAGGCAAAATGGGTATGTTTGTGTGTGTTCCCCTGGTAGATTTGCATGAATGAATTTGATTGATGTTTTTTTTGTAGAACCGGCTCTGACTTTCCACATCACACAATATGAAGTATCGCTCATGTCTGTAGCAGTACAGTTTACCTGCCAGAGTTAATACATTGGTTTGAGGCGTTTGTTCACTGTTCTTAAAGGGATACTTCACCTCTGGAAAGATGGATGTGTATTTAAAATAGGTCATTTATGTAGAAGAAATGTGAAATTATTTTTGAATTTGGAGCTTTCTAGACTGAGAAAAGCCAGAAAATGTATTTTTGGCTTATGTGGATGAAAGACAACAACTCCCAGAATGCACTTGCTTCGCTGCCCTACGAGGCCACTCCCAAGCCACGCCTACCGGTAAGAGAGCGCAGTTGAAAACAACAAAGCTAGGCTACTAGTGAGTCTCCGTGACGAGTCTGATTTCGAGATCGCCCAAAATGTCCGAGATTCGGCCTTGCGTTCTACAGTAGCCATTCATTATGTTTACTGTGGCGAGCAGGACGAGGCTGACGGCCGCGGGAGAACGGTGCGAGGCCGGTGGCGTGATTACTGAGACGCACCGGTCTCGTATCTCTCACGGAGGAGCGGGAATTTTCTTAGCAATGTTAAAACGCACATCAGCCGATCACTTGTTTAGCGTTCATGTAAACACTACATTCATATTCACCAATCGGAATGAATTCAGTTAGACTGAAACAAAAGGTGTGCATGTAAACAATGAATGACGACTGCAGAAAGCAAAAGCCGAATCCCGGACATTTTGGACGATCTCGACGGCCAAACATGTCCGGGAAAAAGAGGATGGTAACCCCTACTACTCAGCTTTCTCCTACTACTCAGCTTTCTCCACAGAACAAGAGCCTGTTAGCTTAGCTTCCTGACACTGTGTGTACATTCTGTGAGTGAGATCCCACCCTCTATGGGAGGGTTGAAAACATGCGGGACAGCCCCTACTACTGGCTGACAACAACTCCCAGTCTTTAGCCTCTGGCCCAAAAATCCTCCGATGATGCAAAATGACGATTTTTGCGTCATCGGAGGATTTTTTCCAGACAAAAAATACATAAATCTCTCATCTCAGGGGGATATGAGGGTGGAAAGCACGGTAATTCGAAAATACTACAGGTTTTCCACTAATACAAAGCTTAATGCTAAATCCTGAAGTATCCCTTTAAGTATAAGCAATTGTAATAGTGATGCCTTATTTAAAAAAAAATTTTTAAATACTGTGTTATTTTCTGTAGCTCTCTCTTGGGCTCTTCTGACCTTTGGGAGGAGGTTCAGGAACGGGTTCAGAGCCTTTTAACATCTCCCAAAGCAGTTCATAGACTAGCATGTGTGAGTACCATTCAAATGCACACACACACACACACACACACACACACACACACACACACACACACACACACACACACACACTCTATTTCAGAAATAATTGCAGTGGAATGTTATGCAGATTGTGGGATGGATCATTTAACCTCCTCTGCCTCTGTTTTTGATGTCAGGGTGCCACGGACTCTGAGATAGACGAAGTACTGATACGGAGATGTGTTTTGGCCCACTCATGCCCATTTTAAACACCAGTGTGTGTTATAACGAAGTGGTACGTATATGCTTAAATAATAAATTATTGCAATAATAATAAGAGTCTTGGCCATAATCTTAAAAAGAATATACTTAAGTGTAAACTGAATGTAATATTTTCAGTCAAATGCATGTTAATTGCAATTAAATGTTTATTATGTGTATTATAGTTTAAATTGTTTAAATAGCAACTATTTAGAATAGCCTTTTTTTTACCCACTTAAGTAGGACTTAATTAAATCTTTATGAAATTTCATAATAACTTCTTGTCTTTGAAATGTCAGCGGAATGTACTGACAAGCCTTTATGATAAATTAAATAATACTTTAATGTCATTTCTATTTAAACTTGTATGTCATGTAGTTAAATATATTTGTTACACATTTGTAAGGATGAAGTTGCAATTTAATACATTACATATTTGAATATTAAATGTAATATAAAAAAACCCACTACAGTTAACATTATAATCAAGTACTTCACATGTGCTTTAGTATGTTAGTCAACACATCAAAATAAGTGTACTTATTTAAAGCATGCCAAAATATCATGATTATTAAAACATGATTTAAAATGTATTTTAAAGTAAAACTTAATTTGACATTATTACAAAGTGCACATTTTAAAAGTGTACTTAAGTGTGTTAAGAAACAGTCATGAAAGTCTACTTTTTTTTAAGTACTTAAGTGGGCTTTTATCTCATTAATATTGTATGATCTGCAGTTATATATATATATATATATATATATATATATATATATATATATATATATATATATATATATACAAGTGCACATTCAATACAATTAAGCCAGTTAAGCAAACAGGTTGTACAGCTTCAGTGGGTATTTATTTACAGAGCGTCCTTCTCTTTATCTACAGATGAAGCAGAGGACCCTGTGATTTCTTGTGGCATTGCATCATTTTCCATTCAATTATGAGTGTGTTTGTTTGTAGTTGTGTTTGTATTGCAGTTTTGAAGTGAAATAGTATATTCCTGGTGTTTTTGAAGCACAGTGGTTCTCAACCCTGTTCCTGGAGGCCCCAAAAAAAGTCCACACCTGATTCAGCTCATAAGCTTGTGTCATGTATTGGAGACCAAAATACACTTTTGTGATGCTAAAATGGTGCATGTGCGTAATATAACCCTCATAACAAAAAAAGTTGGCTTCCTTGTCGAAGCTGTGGTGCAGTAGCATCGCACATGGTCATAAAAGTGTTTGACATGCACCGTTTCACAATGAGATTCCTATGTAAATAAGGAAAAGGTCCATTAATAACATACAAAAACTCTAGAAGAAGAATAAATCTTCTAAAATGACCATTCAGCAGTGCTTTGATGACATCCTTTATTCTTTTCTTTTTTTGTTGCATTTTTATGCAAATGTTGCCTTTCAATAATTAGCAATTAAAATAAAATCCCTTCTTTGGTTGATTATGAAGTTCAAACGGCTTATTCTGTTTGTGTCAGGAAGGCTCAGGTGTGTTTTTGTCTACTGCATTTCCCCCTTGGACTGCATTTCCCCTTGAGTATTAAATAAATGAAGAACATCCATCTATATATACACACACACTCACTGACCACTTTATTAGGTACACCTTGCTAGTACCGGGTTGGACCCCCTTTTGCCTTCAGAACTGCCTTAAGTCTTCATGGCATTGATGTAACAAGGTTCTGAAATCATACGTCAGAGATTTTATTCCATATTGACTTGACAGAATCACGCAGTTGCTGCAGATTTGTCGGCTGCACATCCATGATGTAAATCTCCCGTTCCACCACATCCCCAAACTGCTCTATTGGATTGAGATCTGGAGACTGTGGAGGCCATTTGATTATAGTGAACTCATTATCATGTATTAAAGAAACCAGTTTGAGATGATTTGAGCTTTGTGACATGACGTGTTACCCTGCTGGATGTAGCCATCAGAAGATGAGTACACTGATCATAAAGGGATGGACATGGTCAGCAACAATACTCCCTTTTCCTGAAGGCACACCAACACTACATATTTTCCAAGTCAACTCATCAGCTTGTCAGTAGACTCCGAGACCAGAAATATGTGTCAGATAAGGGAGACATCCAAATTGTGCACTGTTGGTGTGCCTTCAGGAACAGGGTTGGGAAACACTGGTTTAAATGATGCTCAGTTGGTACTAAAGAGGCCTAAAGTGTGCCAAGAAAATATCCCTCACACCATTACACCACCACCAGTCTGAACCACGGATACAAGGTAGGATGGATCTATACTTTCATGTTGTCTACGCCAAATTCTGACCATATCATATGAATGTTACAGGGAACATTTTCCTATCTTTTATTGTCCAATCTGGCCAGTCTGGTCATTCTCCTCTGATCTCTGGCATCAAGAAGGCATTTTCACCCACAGAACTGCCGCTCACTGGATATTTTCTCTTTTTTAGACTATTCTCTGTAAACCCTTGTGATGGTTGAGCGTGAAAATCCCAGTAGATCAGCAGTTTCTGAAATACTCAGACCAGCCCGTCTGGCACCAACAATCATGCCACGTTAAAGTCACTTAAATCACCTTTCCTTCCCCGGTCTGATGCTTAGTTTGAACTTTAGCACATCGTCTTGACCATGTCTACATACCTAAATGCATTGAGTTGCTGCCACGTGATTGGCTGATTAGATATTTGTGTTAATTCGCAATATAATATGTTAACCTAATAAAGTGGCCGGTAGTGTACATCAAAGAATATTAGAAACATTACACTCTACAATTAAACAATACAAGCTGAAACTTGTTAAACAACATCTCATGGTATTTTCTATTTTGTTACATGAAAAAAGTCAATTTAGGCCATTTTTCAGGTGTTGACATTTGTCTTTATTATTTTGTGGATACACATACAGTACTTGTTGAATCATACAGTATAACTAATTTGACTACAGTACTGTATAAATACAGTTGTACAATGGTGTGCTTTATGGTGTTAATTCAGTTCCAGAACCTCAAATACAGACCATTAATGCTTCACATTGATCATTATCTCTCATTTCTGATGTAACACAAAATATAAAGAAATTAAATACTGTAAAAGAAACTTAAAAAACTGCTTCAATGGCAGAAATTTGGCACTGACAACCTCATCGGTGTAGTCTTTTAAAAAATATTCTTCAAAATAGCTCTGATTCAACAACAACAACAAAGTAAAACCATAAAATGAGTGGCTTGCTGAAGAAACTATTAAGGCTTGCCACCTTCAGTGTCATGACAAAATAATTGTGTACAAAGGATCTGATTTTCATTCTCAAGGCCATTCCTGTACTTCATATCAAATCCTTATCATGCAATATTTCATTTCATTTTAGAAGTTTGTATAAAAATGTTCCCCTTCATATCAACAATTTGGCACAAATCTGAAATGAAAGACACGCAAAGCTCATAAACATTTGGCTCTCATTAGCAAGTGCAAATACATAACTGGCAAAATTTCACACTTTACCGAGTCGAAAACATATGAACATAATTTGCGAAGAAAAAAAAGCGGATTTCGATAACCTTAAATTCAGCGTTTTTTTGTGTATAATAACATTGGCTAGTTAGCAACATGCTCTTTGTTGTACAATACAAAAATCACCTACTGCTAAAAAGCTATTCATTAGTACAAAGCCAAAGAAAACAACTGCAGTTAATTAAAGGAAAAACCGCTTTGCATAAATCATGGCAACATGTAAATGAGCTGTGGAAGCACATGGTTTCCTTACGGCCATTTTTTCTCTCTGTCTAGCGCACACGTAAGTTCAAGAGCATGGTTGGGAAAATGAAGGGCGGAGAACCGCAAGGGCAGGTATTGCTAATGTCTGCGCTCAATCATGTCCTTGGGTAATGACTTTCTGTCCTAGTCATGGCACAGCTTTTATGAATGGCTCCTACCTCTCTGAACCCTCCTTTCAGTGATGTCACATTTGTCACGTTACCTCTAGAACTGCGAGGTCTCGGTGAAGGAAATGGCGTCGCTTTTGTCAATGGTGAATCCACCGTTCACGTAAGATTTCTTCTCGCACTCGTCGTCGTCCAGCGTGGTCTCTAGGGCGAAGGGGTTGGCCGCATCCACGTCTGAAATCAGGTCCATCCTCTCTAGTTCTCGCTTAGACAGCTTCTGGACTATTCCAGCACCGTAGGCATCTCCCAACACGTTGATCATGGTTCGGAAGCGATCGCTGATTTGATTGGAAAATTAATGTTAACTCTCACATTATAGCAGCTGTAGAATATTTAGCAGCCATGACTCCAATGTTCAGTGTCACATGAACCTTCAAAAATCAATTTCAATTCATACTGCACGGACAGACGGCAGGAGACACTTCGTCAGGGTTTTGTCGGATCAGTGTCTGTTGGCATTTGTCGGAGCTTGTTTTTGCTGATTGAACATGTTGAATCGCACTTGTCTGGTCGTGGAATGTCTGAGAAGTGACCTGCTGTAATCTGGTGATTGTCCGCATTGGTCGGCGTCTATCAGTGCAGTGTGAATTGGCCTATATATGGGCTCTGTTTACACCTGGTATAAGATCAAAAGTGGACGACGCTAAATGCAGGTGTAAACGGGGTCTAGCTTGTCCACTTTCGACCACTTCCAGGGGTAGACGAAAACGCATTCGACCTGATTGCTTTCGTAATGTAAACGCTCATGTGGTCGAATGTGTTCGAACCGCCGCAAAAGAATCAGCGCACTAGCCAGACAGGATTTAAACTTTGTCGGCTGGAAGCCCAAGTTTGGTTTAAGGATGAAAAACATACCAAGCACAACGTTCTCTCACCATTCCTGATTTCGAACACACACTCGCAGTGTTCGGCGTGATCTTGTCAGAGTCTTACGTGGTCTTTTTCCATCGTCTCCAGGTGCGTTCATATGTAAATTGCGTGAGCTTATTTCATCCATTAGATCGAAAGATCTGTAAAACCCATACATTTACCCGCCCATAGACCCTCCCCTCGAAGAAATCGGGACAGAAGTGGTTGAAAGTGGACAAAAGAGACGGATTAAAACACCAGATGTAAACGGGAATGTGTCTCCCTCGCCTACTTGTGATCCGATCAACCAAACACATCTTTATACCAGGTGTAAACAGGGCCTATAGTGCATTACATTTTTCATTCACACCATATCGTAATTACCTGTATTCTTTTTAATTACAACTTGTATACTGGGAATTTTCTGAGAGATCCGACTTGTACCATGTGACCTCTGTACCACCTGACTGCTGCAGATGCAATAGAGTGATGCAATAACCCCCTTTTTCAGTGGCGCTGATCAAAATAGCTAAAGGGCTATTTTGGAGCGTGTTGCTTTTTTCGACTCTCTGATTGGTGTCATTTTCTGTACAGCATCATGGGTAAATGTAAGTTATCACCAGGAATTACACTGTTAAACATGATTATTTAAAAAAATAAATAAGCTAATGGCTTCAATAGAAGCAAATATCATGGATTAACAACCTCGTAGCTCACAGTAGGTCTGTCCTTAAAGGTTTATAAGTTATCGTTCAAAATACATTTTCTTTATGGAGAAAATGAATGAGTTTTACTTCCGGAAATCGACTTTTGCACTCTGTTTGGCCGAAGTCGTGTCCGAAGACGTGAACAGCTGCGAGTAGAACATCACGTGCTGTCATCTTGTAATTACGGTTATTACGACATGAACACAATACAAGTCATCTCAGAAACATCATATTTACCAGTTGAATGTACATGAAAGCTATCACAATGGTGAAGGAAACTCTAAACCCTTGCTTCATCCGAAATCGCATTCTGTCTGAGTATGTACTTTGAATTGGAACTTACTTTGCGACCATGGCATTAAAAAATGTATGTTCTATATAGTATAAACGTGGGTAGTAATAATGAAATTCAGATATACTACATCCGCCATGTTGTTACTGTCATGTGACCTACAAACGTTTGTTGCGTCACTTCACTGCCATTCATAAATCCCCTCCCGTGGCCTCATGGGATAGTAAAGTGTCCATCGTATGCACACTTCACTTGACGTGCGAGAACCAATGAGGTTCATTCTCATGTTACGCAGCATGTTTGAGCTTCAGCAAGAACCAATGAGGTTTGTTCTCGTACGTCAAGCAGTTTCGGTTGAGCTTCTGTTTAAGTTCGCTGATCAGTGTTTATATGTGAATAAAGGCCTAAATTCAATCTGTTCATCATATAAAGAGATCGAGTTTCTTCAGAAAATTTTGACTAAATCGCAAAATTCATATGGATTAGTTTTACAATCTCTTTATGAACTTTTTGAAGCGTCAAAGTTTCAGTTGCGTAACTGTCAAATGGAGGGACAGAAAGCTCTCAGATTTCATCAAAAAGATCTTAATTTATGCTCCGAAGATGAACGAAAGTCTTACGGGTTTGGAACGACATGAGGGTGAGTAATTAATGACAGCATTTTTATTTTTGGGTGAACTATCCCTTTAATGGTGGTGACGTTGAAGTAATGTGACCGTGGTGTAGTTCATTTATAGCCTACGTTTAGCTATTTACTTCTGCTATTTACTTCTGCCGATTGCATTTAGGCTTCAAAATTCATACAAGTCGTGTTCATTTGTGAAGAGCTTATTTTCTTCAATAATCCAAAAGCCAATAGAAAAGTCCTATTTGTGTTCTATCGAGGGCACCAGTATGATGCTAACTTACAAAATACGTCATCCTGCAGCACTCTATTGTGTCACATTAAGTAAACCTGACATACTTACAGCAGCCAATCGACAGCAACGATGAGGGTGACATCGTTGGCTGGAAGGCCAACTGCTGTGAGGACTATCACCATGGTTACCAGTCCAGCATTCGGAACTCCTGCTGCACCAATGCTGGCGACTGTTGCTGTGATACTATGAAAAGAACATGTCAAAAAAGTATTATTCGGGCTTTTGTCTTTCACAAAGCCACTTAACTCTATTAAATCACACCAACTGGCTTATATCCAACTTACCTAATGGTAACAATCTGGCCAGCGTCCAGATCATAGTTGTTCAACTGAGCTATGAATATAGAAGCAACAGCTTCATACAGTGCAGTGCCATCCATATTGATAGTCGCACCAACTGGAAGGACAAAGCGAGTGATCCTCTTGTCAATCCTGTTGTTCTCTTCTGCACATCGGAATGTGACCGGCAGAGTGGCTGAGCTGATTTAGTAAAGACTCTTGTTATTATAAAAAGCATAATACTTGTCAGAATAACAGTTTTCGTTGATTATTGTGGGTTTTAAAAAACATAAAACGTCTAAAACTGGAGAGACAGATCCTCAGAAGCAGGAAGTCCTGCTATAAACAGCTCAAAAATAATGATCCAAATACAACATTAAAGACTTTTTAAAAGAATTATTTATAGCATTGAAGGAATTTATGCCTTTTGTTTGTGCAGTGGCCAGAAAAGTATTGGGCCACTTGAGTGCCACTTGAGACATCTGAATTTCATTGCATAAAAATAAATAAAAATAATAATAATAATAATATATATATATATATATATATAAATTATTTGTCATGTACATTATTTCCTTATTTTTTATTTCTTATTAATATATTTATATATATACTATATATATATTTACACTCACCTAAAGGATTATTAGGAAAACCATACTAATACTGTGTTTGACCCCCTTTCGCCTTCAGAACTGCCTTAATTCTACGTGGCATTGATTCAACAAGGTGCTGAAAGCATTCTTCAGAAATGTTGGCCCATATTGATAGGATAGCATCTTGCAGTTGATGGAGATTTGTGGGATGCACATCCAGGGCACGAAGCTCCCGTTCCACCACATCCCAAAGATGCTCTATTGGGTTGAGATCTGGTGACTGTGGGGGCCATTTTAGTACAGTGAACTCATTGTCATGTTCAAGAAACCAATTTGAAATGATTCGAGCTTTGTGACATGGTGCATTATCCTGCTGGAAGTAGCCATCAGAGGATGGGTACATGGTGGTCATAAAGGGATGGACATGGTCAGAAACAATGCTCAGGTAGGCCGTGGCATTTAAACGATGCCCAATTGGCACGAAGGGGCCTAAAGTGTGCCAAGAAAACATCCCCCACACCATTACACCACCACCACCAGCCTGCACAGTGGTACCAAGGCATGATGGATCCATGTTCTCATTCTGTTTACACCAAATTCTGACTCTACCATCTGAATGTCTCAACAGAAATCGAGACTCATCAGACCAGGCAACATTTTTCCAGTCTTCAACTGTCCAATTTTGGTGAGCTTGTGCAAATTGTAGCCTCTTTTTCCTATTTGTAGTGGAGATGAGTGGTACCCGGTGGGGTCTTCTGTTGTTATAGCCCATCCGCCTCAAGGTTGTGCGTGTTGTGGCTTCACAAATGCTTTGCTGCATACCTCGGTTGTAACGAGTGGTTATTTCAGTCAAAGTTGCTCTTCTATCAGCTTGAATCAGTCGGCCCATTCTCCTCTGACCTCTAGCATCAACAAGGCATTTTCGCCCACAGGACTGCCGCATACTGGATGTTTTTCCCTTTTCACACCATTCTTTGTAAACCCTAGAAATGGTTGTGCGTGAAAATCCCAGTAACTGAGCAGATTGTGAAATACTCAGACCGGCCCGTCTGGCACCAACAACCATGCCACGCTCAAAATTGCTTAAATCACCTTTCTTTCCCATTCTGACATTCAGTTTGGAGTTCAGGAGATTGTCTTGACCAGGACCACACCCCTAAATGCATTGAAGCAACTGCCATGTGATTGGTTGATTAGATAATTGCATTAATGATAAATTGAACAGGTGTTCCTAATAATCCTTTAGGTGAGTGTATATATATATATATATCGTGGTTCCATCACAGAGAGCGACAAAATCACTTTCCAGAACATTCTCATTCACAGTTTCATGCTGGTGGAATGCTCTCCCCAGTCCCCACCCTCATCTGGAATGCAGAATCGCTGAAAACATTCAAAAGACAACTGAAAACTCATCTCTTCCGTGAGCACTTAACCTCAAAAAAAAAAATAAATAATTTGTTTCCTATAATCCTCCCTTATCGGGCTTATGCTACTCTGAACAATGCCTTAACTTTGTATTTGGAGCACTTCTTGCGTTGTTTTTGCCTCTTCACGATGACTCGCTTAACTTAGTCCTAAATTGTAAGTCGCTTTGAACAAACATGTTACAATGTTTACATGGTAAAATTTCTGGTAAGCTAAGTTTTTTTATTATTGCTTGAAACAAATTTCACGATTTCAATTCAATTCAATTATTGTGATTTAATTTAACATTGACTCATTTGGATAAATATTAGGTACACAAGATAGGCATTAATTTTCCTCAAGAAAAAAAAAACCTCACATATAATGCTGTAAACATACAGAGAGCACTATCAGCTGGTAGTATTATTTAAGGTTAAAAATAACTCAAATTAAATATAATGCGTTTTAAAAAAAAATTATATTAACAACTTTATTTAATGATATAAGTAAAAATATAATAAATATGTAATATAGTACACATATTTAGCTAAATACTCTCTATAGCTCTTTTTTTCTAGCTAACTAGCCTGCTATAGCCTGTATATTATGGTCATTAAATGACTTTCCTGAGATAACGTTACATGTTATGTGACATAATTGTTCTCCTGCTCTTTTATTGACCTCTTTCCGCGGTTGAAAAACACTGATTGATCGATGTTATGTATGAGGAATATACATTTCGGTAAGTTGTACTGTATCTTTCAACAGTGTTCGTGTTAATTAACTATTAGCTAGTAGAGATGATCGGTTCACGTGTGGCGTGAGAGAGTGTGAAAAGTGTCAATTGCGTGAGTCTCATGGTGAATGCGTGAGAGTTGGCAGCTCTGTATATATTAGGAAAGTATTCGATTTTGGACACATTGCTAGTGTTTTAAAATCTGTTCAGATTTGAAAAGTTGTGTTGTGTATTCCAGCCCTTTTGTCAACATGCCCAGAAAATACAGATGCTAGAATATTCATTGGCTCACCTTGAGGAAATCATGAGAGCCGTTACCAAGGCCTGTGCCATTCCCAGAGCGAAGGTGAATGGATTCTTCCTCACAAACACAAAGTATATCAGGGGGAGGAATATGATGGAATGGATGGCGAGT
The DNA here is from genome assembly GCF_965113295.1 of Leuciscus leuciscus. NCBI lineage: Eukaryota > Metazoa > Chordata > Actinopteri > Cypriniformes > Leuciscidae > Leuciscus > Leuciscus leuciscus. Next base: position 9,066,928 of record NC_138726.1, read on the forward strand.
CTGTGGAAGGAAAACATTAAACATTACAATCTATTATACATTATCATAAGTAATGAACATCTAGTATATTTTTACCAAGGTCACACACCCCCGGTTTCACAGACAAGGCTAGTCGTAGACTAAAATGCATGTCTGAGCTGTTTTAAAGGCACAATATGTACGATTTTTGTAATAAAATATTCAAATTTACTTTTAGTACGATTGTTTTTACAAATAGTCACATATCAGTAACAGGCTAATTTATCATTACATTTCACGTTCCTTGCAGCTAATTCATTACGATGACATAAAATAGTGTGATCAAACTTACAGGTACTACAAAAACTAATTTATTACCTCATCCGTGAACATGATTCGTGAATTCCATACACCTCTGGATGGTGAAACTAACATCTACCATCGTTCCACTCCTTCATAGCATCATCAAGCTTCGTCTTGGTTATTGTTGTAAAAATGCGAAAACTTACTTATTGTACCTTTAACTGAAAGCAACTTATCTTAAAATATGTCAGTGCCATTGTTTTGAGATGCACACCAGTATGTTCTTTTCTAAGGCACATTTATAAAAGCTACTTAAATGTCCTAATAAAACTAAGGCTTAATCTAAACCCTGTCTGTGAAACCAGGCCTTGGATTTATAACCTTTTTTCTGTTGGACTCAGCAATGTGTAATCTAAACCTGTCCTTTCGGTCCATTCCACACGAGTTCAGATGGCATTTGTTTAACACTGGCTATAGAATCTCCTGACTGATGTTCGGTTGCCTGAATCACTCTAATAAGTGGAAATTTGGAGTTTATGAAATGTTTTATTAGCACATCTGCAGCTTGAGCAGTTTTGAATGTCCTTGGCTCTTATCTGTGAGTTAACAGAGCTGATATGAAGCTGTACGGGAACAGTAAACGGCCAGTAAATCAGCAAGGGAACATTAAAGAAGCTTCTTCACCCGCTAAGCACCGTCACCATGTACAGGCCCATCTTCCTGAAGATTTCCCAGTCGTCCACCTCAATGATCTTAGCAGCAATCAGGAACAAGATGCCTACGGGCATGTAACTGCAGAAGAACATTCGTTAAGTATCAGTACATTTATAATCAATATGACACACAAACAACTGAGAATATGTTCGTTTATAGACTGATATATCTTCCTACAATATTTTTTAAGTGAATAACGGTAATAAAAACTAGATTTAGAGGTGTATCTGTGCAAAACACGTGCTAAGGGTGTAGTTAACTGGTTGCTAAGGTGTAGTTAACTGGTTGCTAAGGTTTTCTGGCTGATTGCTAATATGCTGTTTCTAGGGTATTCTGAATGGTTGCTAAGGAGTTAACATGTGGTTTCTAGTGTGTTCTTGTTTGTTGCTATATGATTTCTAGGCTGTTCTAGTAGTTTCTATGGTAGTCTGATTCTGAATGGTTGCTAAGGTATTCTGGGTGATTGTTATACATATTCTAGGGTATTCTGAATGGTTGCTAAGGTATTCTGGGTGATTGTTATACATATTCTAGGGTATTCTGAATGGTTGCTAAGGTATTCTGGGTGATTGTTATACATATTCTAGGGTATTCTGAATGGTTGCTAAGGTATTCTGGGTGATTGTTATACATATTCTAGGGTATTCTGAGTGGTTGCTATAGATGGTTTCTATGCAGTTCCTAGGGTAATCTGAATGGTTGCTAAAGGGTTGCTATGTCATTTCTAGGGTATTTAGGTGGTTGTTAAGGAGTAGTTTTGTGGTAGCTAAGGAGTACTAGGTGGTTGCTATGTGGTTTCTAGGGTATTTTGGGTGGTTGTTAAGGAGTGGCTTTGTGGTAGCTAAGGAGTACTAGGTGGTTGCTATGTGGTTTCTAATGTGTTGCTAGATAGTTGCTATAGACCTTATGTGCCAGAGAAACGAGGGCGCCGCCATCTTTAGAATATTGTCTTTTAACTTCCCCTTTTGCGGTCGCTCTGTATATTTCTATGGCGCTGCTGTCCTGGAGTAATTCGCTTTTGAAGTGGATTTACTTAATGTAAAGTTAACGAAAGTTATCATGAGGACTGTAATGTTTAAAGCAGATGACTTAACAAATGTCAGTCGACCGGGAATATTTATAAAACGAGTCGTTCATTAATAAACACGCAAAATCGCTGTGAAAATACAGACCGGAAGTCAAAAGACAACGAGCACAGGGCTGAAAAAGGGGCGGGGCTACATAAGGTCTATAGGGTTTGTAGGGTATTCTGGGGTGTTGATATGTAGTTTCTAGGGTATTCTAGTTGGTTGCTAGGGAGCTGCTATGAGGTTTCTAGGGTGTTCTGGGGAGTTGCTTTGTGTTTCTAGGCTGTTCTGGTGGTTGCTACGGATTTGCTGTGTGGTTTCTAGAGTGTTCTGAGGTGTTGCTAGGGAGTTACTATGTGGTTTTTAGGGTGTTTTGTGGAGTTGCTTTGTGGTTTCTTGGGTATTCTAGGTGGTTGCTAGGGAGTTCTAGGCGGTTGTTATGTGGTTTCTAAGGTGTTGCTAGGTAGTTGCTAAAGGGTTTGTAGGGTAATCTGGGGAGTTGCTCCTATGTGGTTTATAGGGTGTTCTGGGAGGTTGCTAGGGAGTTGCTATGTGGTTTCTGGGGTGTTCTGGGATGTTGCTAGGGAGCTGCTATATGGTTTCTAGGGTATTCTGGGTGGTTGCTAGGGAGTTGCTTTGAGGTTTCTAGGGTGTTCTGGTGAGTTGCTATGTGGTTTCTAGGGTGTTCTGGATGATTGCTAGGGAGTTGCTTTGAGGTTATTAGGGTGTTCTGGGTGGTTGCTAGGGAGTTGGTATGTGGTTTCTAGAGTGTTCTGGGTGGTTGCTATGTGCTTTCTAGGGTGTTCTTGCCACTACAGACATGCTTTTAAGATGTCAGAACTAACCACATAATAATTTGAACAAGTCGCATGGTGGCCTCATTCAGAGCATCGAAAAACTCGAGCAGGATGCGTCCCCTTTCTCCCATCTTGCCGATGACAAGGCCGAAAGTCACACAGAATACGATGAGACCAAGAACATTAATCCCATCTGAATACGAGCCCACGATCTTGTAGTCTTGGGTCAAATTCTACAGCATAAAGAAGGCAAAAAATAAATGCATACATTTCTTCTTTTATCTTTCTTCACCATACATTCTTTAACATCTTTGTCTCACCTGTGCAACCGTTGAAATAATGGTGGTGAAGGGTGGAAATGTAGTTGTATTAGTTGTGTTTGTGTTGGTTTTCGATGGCTCAATCTCTTTGCGTTGCGTCTTATACTAAAACACAGATGAAGTTTATTTCAACAAAGTATTATATTTGGATTGTTCTAAGCAATATGTTAAAAAAATATATATTTTACCTGCTGAAAACAGGCTTGCACAAGATTTTCAGGAAACATATTCCTTTGAAGAAATTAGAAAAACAAATAACTTAAGTGCTTAATACATATATTATATTATATTATATTATATTATATTATATTATATTATATTATATTATATTATATTTGGACAAATAAGCCATACTAAAAATGGTCAACATGTCATTGCATGAGTTTATTTATACAGGGTGGGCCATTTATATGGATACACCGCAACAACATGGGAATGGCTGGTGACACCAAAGTCCCGTTTGTGGCACACCAGTACATGTGAGGGGGCAAACTCCTCAAGATGGGTGGTGACCATGACATATACTAATGTGCCACAAACAGGACCTCAATATCACCAACCACTCCCATGCCACCACGGTGTATCCATATAAATGGCCCACCCTGTACATTTTTAAAGGGTTAGTTCACCCAAAAATGAAAATTCTGTCAGTAATTACTCACCCTCATGTTGTTCCAACCCCGTAAGACCTTCGTTCATCTTCGGAACACAAATTAAGATATTTTTTATTAAATCTGAGAGCTATCTCACTCCTCCATAGGCTTCTAAGACACTATAACTTGCCGGCCCAGAAAATGTATTAAAGACATCGTTAATATATTCCAAGTGACTACAGTCACTCATCACACACATGACCAGCGTCGGCCAATAGTGAGCCTACGTGGTGAAGTGCAACACAGACGCGCTGCGCTTAAACACTACGTGAAAAGACTCGAGGCCCAGAGAGAAGGAAATGAATAGTGGAATAAAGTCGTTATTTTTTTATATTTTTTTCGCACAAAAAGTATTCTCGTCGCTTTATAAACTTAAGATTGAGCCACTGGAGTCACTTGGAATATATTAACGATGTCTTTAATACATTTTCTGGGCCGGCAAGTTATAGTGTCTTAGAAGCCTATGGAGGAGTGAGACAGCTCTCAGATTTCATCAAAAATATCTTAATTTGTGTTCCGAAGATGAACGAAGGTCTTACGGGGTTGGAACAACATGAGGGTGAGTAATTACTGACAGAATTTTCATTTTTGGGTGAACTAACCCTTTAAGTATTCCTCAAGTGTCGTTATCTTTCTTACAACATAGGTAGACCAAGGGGTGCAATTTAAAAAAAAGTTTTATTTTTGTTTTGTGTTTTTGTTACCTAACAAGGTCCAGCATGGTGTCAACTGTGGTCACATTAGGTGTGCTTCCTGCTCTCTCGATATTTTCAGCACTCTGAGAGACCCCAGGTTTAATAGTCGTCACAAGAACGATTCCTTTTGAGCACAACATTTTTGTTAAACAACCACAATAATATATGTCTTTAAAGTTTATAGATTTGACGTTTATGTGACTCACCAAGAATGACAGCAATGATGGTAGTGGAGAGGTAATAAACCACTGCACGAAGCCCAATCCTGCCTGACACCTCTGAGTCCAGCGCTGCCACTCCTTCAGGAAGCAAGGCCATACGTTAACACTTTAGAATGACAACAACAATGCAAGTTACATTGCAACTGGGTTATCCTAATAAAACATTTTTTAAGGGACTTAGGCGTGGCGTTTTCGGCATAATCAGCAGCATAAATCCTTATCTTTTTGAGATGATTTTGTTGATAAGGGACAATGCAAAGTACACAAATATTAAAGTAATGAATTCAGAACTTAGACGAATACTAGCTATTTACAAATAATCTCTAAACTGTGTTCTGATTGCTCTTTTATGTACTAAGCTTAACTCTTACGCTGTGTTGAAAAACTGTATCACCTTGGATGTTCCCAGGTCAAATTGGTACAGTTTGACCAATACAAGCTCAGATGATTGACGCCTACAATCAGTCAGTTTTATAATCCTTGTGTGATATGCAGGTAAACTGATTTTCAATAAACAGCAATTTTCCTTTTCATTCTTGCACACCCATGCATATGGTGGGTGACTGCTCTATGGTTAGAAATAAAATAGATAAAAATATTTAAACGAAAATATTGGTAACTTAAGGCAACATTTACCACCTCTGAATTTTCGCTGCCAGTCATAAATGTAGATACTGTGATGGGCTGAAGAGGGAAAGAGAGACAGAGAGAAAGAGAGAGAGACCTGTTATCATGCTGGAGACGATGAGCGGCAGGATGACCAGCTTTAGCATTCTCATCAGGATTTCTCCTGGGAAGCCAAAGTACTGCTTCTCCAGCTGGGACAGAGAGGTATAGTCCCGCACCAGCACTCCGAGCCCGATCCCTGCGATGGATAGAGTGATAGAGAGAACACGTCAAACTGACTGGAAATGCGAAGCTCTTAGTTGTGCCTAATCTGCATCAAGCCAGACTGAATGTGCAGAGCTAAATATATCCAAGAATATCTCAACCACACAAAGATACACTCTGGGAAGAAAAGCTTCAGAATCTTAAATGGTTCTGTCAGGTTCTGAACCGTTTAGGGCTTCCCATCATGGGATCATTTTATTTAGATTTGATTTAGTTTAAATTAATACATTTTGTTTTAATACATTTTACATTTTAATAAATTTTTATGTATTAAGCAGCTCGTAAACATACTTTATAACTAGAAAAAATTGGAATAACCCGTTAAACATGAAAGTATTATGCAATCATATAAGACATTTCTCCTTGTATAGAAACTTTTTGTCTAGAACCCCACTGAAACTTTTTTCTAAGAGTGTATAAATTCATATTGATTTGTGGTGAATTATTTCTGGGAGCTTGTTTCCGCTGTTTTGTTTGTTTTTCCTCGCAATTGCGAAAGTTATAAAGTCCAATTCTGAGAAAAAAAAAAGTTACGAAAAAATCGTGAGATAAAAAGTCACGATTATCTTTTACATTTCTTTATTCCGTGGCGGAAACAAGCTTCCATAATAACTAGTCTGAGTGTACTGTATCAAAATGATCACAAAAACAAAGCGTCATCTCACTGACAACGATCTGACATTTCGAGAGTATGCTAATGATGCGTTGTGACATTCAGGGCACAAATAAATTCAGTGCATTTGTTGTCAACAGAAGCATAACACAAGATGTGCTGAGTTATCTGCAGCTGGTAAACTGATAAAGATATTTCAGACAAATGTATCATTTTGAGTTTTCAATCATTTTTGTTCCATCCTTGTATAAAGATGGATTTTGATAGTCAGAAATGACGTATACCAAATAAACTAAAAAGCTTTCCAATAAACGTAATGAAGTCTCTATGGACTGCATTGCAGCTACAGGAAATGTATTTATGTATGTGTCTGCTTCCAATTTCTTTCTGTAATGTTCGCAAAATTCACAATTTTGCAGTATTAAGCAAATAAAAGGCTACTTGCAATACACTTTCATGACTGTATTTCTTAACAGACTTAAGCACACTTTTAAAAAGTGCACTTCACAATAATGTCAAATGAAATGTTCCACTTTAAAGTATTAAATATGACAACCCTTTTTCATACTTTAAAGATGTACACTTATTTTGATGTGTTGACTAACATATTAAAGCACATGTAAAGTGCTTGATTATAATTTTAACTGTAGCGTGTTTGCGACACCATTATAAAGGTTTATATATATAAATATTCATTTAGTTGCGATTAACATGCCATAAAAGTATCATGGTTCAGTATGATTAGCTTCACAACTATTTGTTTGGCTAAAATGCAAAACCTTATCAGATAACTTCCAAATACGCATCACGGAGAAGTCTTAAAGGTTTAACAAGGCTAAACCAAACCCAGATAACCAAAATAAAGCCAACGTGAATAACAATAGTTTATGCTGTACAGTATCTTATCTTTATTACATTTTAGTAGTATACTAATTATGGTGCTTATGACTGAGAAAATAACAGTGATTTGCTTGACCTGCCTTTTGTTTTATTGTAGGTGATTGCACAAGCTTGTGTGCATCATAATAATCTGTGTTTTTCACAGTGCACAAACATTAGAACTAGAATAAATACTGTTAGCATAATTTACTTTTAGTATCAAACATATATAATATATATAGCATATCAAATATAATATACACATAGAAATATATTAAGATATGAAGAGTTCAGATCTGAAATTTCTTCTAGAATGATCATTTTTATCAAGCTCGTATATTTATATTCAATAATTTCACTCAAATGGCAATGACGATTACCTATTAATTGTCATTTAAGTGAAATTACTGAACTTAAATATACAAGCTTGATAAAAAATGATCATTCTAGAAGAAAATTTCAGATGGCATTTAGAGGCTTTTGCATCTGAACTCTTCATATATTATAAAAGTGCACATGCCATCACTGCAATAAAGCCTTTTTTTGTTGTCTTGTCAGTACATATAGTGAATAATCTATGACATCTGCTTAATTGCCTCACCGATCAGCTCAGAAATGCCTAATAGAGCAATAGTGAGATTTTGTTGGACAGCCTATTAGTTCTAAGCATTTTGCAAAACATGAAACCATTAATGTTTTGATGACTAAGCGTTCATGAACTGGCCAGTTGTGTGCAAGGCAAATAACTACTCATTTCTGATTACTTAAAGTTAAAAGTAACATGCTTTTATGTTCAAGAATTGCACATTATGAAATGGTTGTCATAAAGTGTCCATTCTTTTTTGTACACTTCTGCACAATGTAGCCTAGGGAGGAGTTGGCATTAGTAACATTAAGCTTATATGTTTTCAATGTAAGCTAATAGCAGATGAACAAACAAACTAACGTGGTTTAACCACATTGATATATGTGACCCTGGATCACAAAACCAGTCATAAGATGCACGGGAATATTTGTGGCAATAGCCAACAATACATTATATGGGTCAAAATTATGGATTTTTCTTTTATGCCAAAAATCATTAGGATATTAAGTGAAGATCATGTTCCATGAAGATATTTTGTAAATTTCCTACCGTAAATATAGAAAATATTTATTTTTGTGAGTGAATGCAGCACAATCGCGAACTTAAATGGACAACTTTAAAGGCGATTTTCTCAATGTTTAGGTTTTTTTGTTCCCTCAGATTCCAGATCTTCAAATAGTTGTAACTCGGCCAAATATACATCAATGGAAAGCTTATTTATTTAGCTTTCATGTGATGTATAAAGCTCAATTTCATAAAATTGTTCCATGTGACTGGTTTTGTGGTCCAGGGTCACATTTATGCATTAAGACAAGGTTCAACTACAGTATGTGATGAGGATATATTTTAACAGAAAGGTTGAACTATGTTCTCAGCCAAGTCATTTTATGTTGTAATTTATTAATTACACACGTTGTATCACTGTGTTTACTATTTTTTTCACTGCAGGTTGAGTTGTTATTGTTAGCATAATAGTTCATTTCATGAAGTCGTAGCTTAAGCTAGTTTGCTGGTCTTGTCTGATTCAAGCTGATTTCCCAACCTCTCCAAGTTGAAAAACCTCTCTAAAACCAGCCTGGCTAAACTGGGAGACCAGCAAACCATATTTAGGCTGGTTTAGGCATGTTTTTCAGCATTTTGAATGCAACTATATTGTAAAATATGGCTTTATAAAAAGGGGGAGCCCAGCCAACAAAAATATGTTCTTAGAATGTTGTGCTAACATTCCCATTGAGTTATAAAAACATATTTTTTGAATGTTCTATTTTTGAATGTTTGAAACGTACAATTTTTTAAAATGTTTTATAAATGTTTTTCTCGGTTATGTGAACATTAAGGGAACATTTCATTTTAGCATTTTGCAAACATTTCTAGAAACGAGAGCATTCAAAAGTAACAAGACCAGATTTGAAAGAACGTTCTGTTAACATTAAAAGAACGTTCTTTCAAATCTGGTCTTGTTACTTTCTAAAAACGTTCCCTTTTAGCTGACGTTGTCACAAAAGATCAGTGTAAGCCTATCAATGAACTGTGTCTTTTTTGTCCTAGCCAATAACGATAGACACGTTCAACTGGTTTAGGCAGCCTATGTCTATAGAAATTGACCATAAAACAACAAAGTCACTGAAGTAAAGTGTGACAACTAGCCCCGATCTACACTAATTCATAATACTTGTCACTGCTTGTGTGACGTCACGTGGAGCACAGAGAGATTTTACTGTGTCACACTGGAAGTCTGGTCACGTTTCTCTGTGGCAGTAGTAAAATATCTGCACACACACACACTGATCAATGCCTTCATTTATCACAATCACCCATCAACACACCTGCAGATATTGTACGTGCATACATGCAACAAATAAAACACTTTAATTGCTCTTATTGTCAAATCAGCTATCGATATCACAACGTCGGTCCATCAAGTAAAACCACATAAGCTGCCACTAATAACAAAAATTGCGGTGGATACATAATTAAAGGAATGAGGTGTGATAGAGCACAATGAAGCGAGATATGAGAGAAATGCAGAGAAATGTGGCCGTGCTGAAAGGAAGATGAAGGCGCTCATCGTACCCAGTATCACCGAGGCGATGGTTGCAATTAGAATCCAGTTCCTCTTCAGCAAGCCCTTCACATCTCTGCCTCTCCGCTCCTTCTTTCCCAACATATCCATAATGGACAGGCACACGGGCTGATATGGAAACGCGAATGAATATGGCGAGGCTCGCGCTCGTCTCAGTCAGACGGAGGACCGTTGGAATAATGTGAGGCAGGTTTGTCTGACTGTGAAGCTGCAGCTGCTGTTGGGAGGGGTGATGCGAGGGAGTCTTCTCTGTCTGAGCCTCTCTTGATAACCTTTGCTCAGTTTATTGCAGATTGACCTCTGATTTACCTTTATTTCGTCTCATAAATGAAGACTGTGCGGTATAAAATTATTGGAATTTAGAAAGCACAACATATCACTGACATCACGCTCGTGCTGATGTTGCAAAGCCACGTAATCTATATTGGTGTATTGTATAAAACATCGAATTCTTTCTCTCGATAGTTAAACATTACAAATCGTGCTTTTTTTAAAATGTTTGTTCAGATTAACAATTGACACTCAGTTTAAGAGAAAAGCACGCTCGCACATTTGCTTTCTTCAATAGCCTTCTGGCAATAATTTATGACAAACTTATTTGAATTCTAAACGCGTCTCGAAAGATATTACAAAAGACAGATTAATTTAGTCAAGCAAACGTGAAAAACACAGAGGCAACAAGAATTTAGATGCTTTCATATTGTCTTGTGAAAATGAAGTGTGCTTAGCCTACTTGTATTGCATGTGCGCTTGTATATTGTAAACTGTATTAATATAGCCTACTACTTGTGCCTACTTGCAGATAAGATAATATTAATGACATAAAAGGCTACATAGTTCACCCAAAATTTTAAATATCATAATTTACTCACCCTCGTGTTGTTCCAAACCTGTATGAGTTTCTTTGATGAGTATGAGATATTTTGAAGAATGTTTGAAACCAGACAGTTGACAGTAGCAATATTTCAGTATCATATATATATATATATGTGTGTGTGTGTGTGTGTGTGTGTGTGTGTGTGTGTGTGTGTGTGTGTGTGTGTGTGTGTGTGTGTGTGTGTATATACCACATTCTTCAAAATATCTTCTTCTGTGTTCAGCACAAGAAATAAATTAACACAGGTTTGGTGTAAATGATAATACAGTAAATTATGACAAAAAAATCCAAAATACTAAACTACAACTTCATCTTTACAAATGTGTAATTAGAAATATATTTAATAGGCTATACAAGTTACAACAGAAATGTCATTATTAAAGTATATTTTACCATAAAGCTTGTCAGCACATTCAGCAGTAGGCCTACACTTAAACCATATTTCAAAGACAATAGAAGTCAGGGATGTCCCAAGACGATCTCAAGGATCGGTAGGCTATATATTTATTTGATAGATAGACCTTTGAGCCCCTGCCCCTAAGAAACTCTCTGCACATCCCTGTATACATTGGATTGATTTTAATTACTTGAATGTGCTTGAAGTGTGCACCAAGCACTATAATACAAGTAGGCCTATCGGATCGGGACTCGTTAACAGCAGATAGCTTCAATATATCAGGGGCCTCCTCAAAGAAGTTGGATGAGAAAATAACCCATATTACAAAAATAAAACAATGTAAAATAAAATGCAAAAGTGTATGAATCACTAGTTTCTCTAACACTGTCCAACAGCGACACCAGCAGGGAAAGTTAAAGCGGGAGACCGCGTCTTTCATGCCTCCCCTGAGCCCATTGACTTTTACCACAAAGCGTGCAGTGGGTTCAGTGGAGGGTAATTAAAGTAGTAGTTCACTTTAAAATGAAAATTAGCCCATGATTTACTCACCCTCAAGCCATATAGGTGTAAATGACTTTTTTCTTTCAGACGAATACAATCGAAGTTAATAAACACCCTGATGCTTCCGACCTTTATAATGGCAGTGGATTGCAACCATTGCAAACATCAGATTGAAGCTAAAAAAAGTGCATCCATCCATCATAAACAAACTTCACACGGCTCCGGGGGTTAATAAAGGCCTTCTGAAGCAAAGCGATGAGTTTGTGTAAGAAAAATATTCATATTTAACATGTTACAAAGTAAAATTCTAGCTTCTGGCCAAGTGGCCATACGCAGTCTTACGCCTAAAGCGCAAAGGGAGTGAAAAAGAACTCTAAAGTTCAGTGAATTTATAGATTTAAACTATTATACAATTTAATTTCAAGTGACTAAAAACATTATAAATCAGTTCATTAAGTATATTCGGTTACACTTTATTTTAAGGTGTCATTGTTACAGTGTAATTATATATTTAAGTACTGAGTATTAAGCAACTACATAGGGTTAGGGTAGGATTAGGGTTTGGTTGAGGGTTAGTTGCATGTAATTATGCATCATTTACTGTTATTACTATGGTAAGTACATGTAACATATTATGTAACAAGGACACTGTAAAATAAAGTGTTACCGTATATTCTTTTAAAGTCTTTTTTTGGTAATAAGTATGCTAAAGTGTACTTCTTTTTCACCGGGGTCTCTAAGGATTAGATATCATTTTTTACATTTCTTCGTATATTTATTTATTTATTATTATGTCAGGTCTGGCATTCCATATGCCATTACTTCTTTATTCATTACTTCTCATTACTAGTTTTTTTTTTTATGTTTTTTTTTTTTTTTTTTTTTGAATGATTGTACAAATGAAATTATAAAATAATCCACTGATAATACAATACATTATGTTGCAGCTTCTCATTGAACTTTACCAATGTTTCTATTGTGTAATTCAAAATTGGATTTACCATCTTTATATGAAACTTTAAAGATATCAGATGCAAGCAATGTATAATTGTTTAATTGCAACATGTTCAGCATTGATTTGTGGACAAACTGATGATGCAGTGTAGTATAAAAGTTTTTTGTTTGTTTTTTTGTTTTCTTTTTACATTTTAAATATATTCAAATAAATATAAGTTGGGAAAATATTAACAAATTAAATATAAAAACACTTCTAATTGCTTTACATTCTGCAAGTATACATTGGTGGAGCAAATCAGAAATTCATTATATCAGAAAAATATTATATTTATATACAAAGATTAGATTTTTAACATTTAGGTCATTTTCTTTTGCATTAATAAATATGGAGTTGTTATTGGCCTAGTAGACTGTCATTAAAATCAGACATTCGGTCTATAATAATATAGTAAATCCATGGATCATTATAATATAATTTTGTCATCGTCATTTTATTATCACAGTTACCTAATTACAAAAGAAAATCGGGCATTATCTTCATGTAGAAATGCAAATTGCTTTATGAATTTACTTCACAAAGACGTCCAGTAGAGGGCATAACTTTATTATTTAGAGGTGTGAATAAAACTAGTAGACATCTTACCTGTTGTTTTCTGGTTGGAGCAGAATTTGACATATTAAACATTACAATTCACTAATTCACGAGGCTAAACGTGAGTTTCTATTAATGGCAGATATGTTATAAATAAAACGTAGGCTACTTAAAACAGCATTTTATTAAAACATGGATACATTTTCCAGCCAAGACATGTGAATAAATTTTAATGTAACAGCTAACTATATTTGAAACTGTATACATTTTTTATGTTTTTATGAGCAGAATAATTCATGCAAAAACTCAAATGGGACGCATGAAATGGTCTTACAAATAAATAAACCTAATCGAAATAAAACGCAACAAACAGACTGACCACGCGATGGCGTAATGACGTCACAACGTAAACGAATCACTGATTAATTTTTTAGTAAGCGTTAATTTGAAACGAACCGTTCGAAAGAGCCGATTCGCGCAAACGAATCGGACTTCCCATCACTTTCCATTTCATATTTGAGTTGTAAGCAACATGACTCGAACAAATCCCTAAGGAGGCGCGGCTTGTTTTACTGACAAACTAGTCTACCAATCAGCGTCCAGACAAGAACCTTCTGTACAGATCACAAACCAATCAGCTGAGTGGAAGGCGGGGCGTCGCCGCTCTCGTCTGCTATGCAGAGAATCAGACCGCTTGCTCGCTAGAAGGAAGTGCTTCTGAAGTGGCACTGGTTTTATTATGATGCACATGAGCATTCATCTCTTCGGATAAAATTACGTAATTCCCGACATCAGAACAGAGGGATTTAGCCCGGGTGTATTCATCTCCCCGGTACATCTGGAGCTGTAGAGGCTGTTTTAACCGGAGCAGCGTGGGTTAAGGTGGGCCTTGCCCGGATATCTGTCTGACAAGCGAACCAAAACCGATCCGGTACCCGCCTCAAGATAACCAGCATAGTTAGTCCTCCAGAGACTACACTCGGAGACCGTTTGGACAATAACACACACTAGCCAGATGGGTAAGTAAGGCAAAACATGAAGATTTGCAGCTATCTGGTAGAGAATATGAACTCTTGATCAGTATTAAACATTTACAAATGCAATACACAGGATAAATGCACACTAGTAAGTGTGTGTATGAGTAGCTCAGGCTGTAACTGATGGTTTTGAGCCACAAACAGACTCGATAGTGTGTCCATGTTCAACATGATGTGATTTGGAGACAGTATGCAGAAACTCATCCTTAAGGGAGTCTGTGATGTAACGTTTCCATGGATTATTCACAAATGCACAACATGACAACACATGTTCATCATCCTGCATCCTTCATTTTGGGGCCGGTTATATTCATCTGGTTTGGTGAGGTGATCGCCACTGTTTGAAAACAGCTAATGAGATGAGTATTTAAATCTGCTGGGAATCTATGTTCATCCCTGCTGCCAGGAAATTAAGTTCATATTTCGTTGACATTTCCAGTGCCCAGTATTGTGTGATTGACAGCCTGTGATGTGAAACTTGACACAAATATGTGAACTAGATAAATAGCCCAGGGCATGTTCAAGTTATTAGAATGAATATGAACAATCTGGATCATGCAATATCAAGATGGTGAGTCTGCAGAGGTCACATATAAGCAGACATACGCCTAATATATTGTGATCAAGGGATGGGCTGCAGTGTGTTGGGACAGTGATTCCCAACCTTTTTTGTCTTATGTACTCCAACAGCCCCATAAATAAGGCTTAAGTATCCATTATGCGACAGCAAATCTAATATTATATATTATATTCAAAGAAGAATACACATTGTGAGTGGAAAACAGACACATAGGCTAGTACCATATTCATTCTGCTACGTTTGTCATCCACACAAATTGATAGGACTTAAACACGTTACACACATTATTTTATTTTATTTCCTCAAAATTATGTAAGTTATTCACCCTCCTGCCGTTCTAAATCTGAATTTCTTCTGCAGAACAAAAAATAGTATATTTTGAAGAATGTTGGTTTTGGTAACCATTGACTTTTACATGGACAGAAAAACTGAGATATTTGTCATAATATATTTTTATTTGACAGAAGAAAAGTTGTACAGGTTTGGAAAGACATTAGAGGGAGGAAATGATGACTGAATTTACATTTTTGGACTATCTTTTTAAAGTTGATATGAAATGAAAGTTGCAACTGACTTTATTACCATAAAATGAATGTTGATGTTTAAAATCTTTTATTTTATTAACTGATTTTTTTTGAAGTAGAAAACAAGTATAAAATGCATGCCTGAATCATTCACAATAACACCAGTAACATGCATTGATTTCATGCCGACTTGTAATTCATGTTCAGTCTGTGAAAAGGCAGCAGTTACACCAGAGCTGCACGTATGGGTCCGTTTCTGACAAGTCCTAAAGTATCTGTGGATGTTTCTTTTTGTTTCAGCTTATTTTTCTGAATATCCTGATTGCTAAAGGGCCGTATTAATATTGCAGTGTTCTAACTCGTAGTTGTGCAAAACAGATTGAAACTGATGTTAATGTCGTACAACAGCAACAGTCTTCAGATTTGTTTGTACCTGACTGAATGACTGAAAAATATTGCATAATACTACCCAGCAAGTTAAAGGTAGGCTAATTAATTTAGCTTTCATGCTACTATTTCTGCCCAGTGTGATAGGCTAATTATTGTATAAGTAAGTATACACCCCAAAGCATAAGTGTGTGTTTGCTGGATTCAATAACCTTAACTGCAGTTTCTAACCGGAGACAAAGAAGGCTGTTCTTGAAAATTGCAACAGCAAAAAAAAAAAAAGAAAAGAAAAGAAAGATAAAATCAGTATATTTGGCTTTTTAATTTTTTTTAACCTTTTTTTTTTAAAGGAACTTAGAGCTAGTATTATCAGTTTTTTAGTAGTTATGCTCTATACAGGATTACGGTATAGTTTGTTTGCTGCTGAAAGTTCTTAAGAATTTTTATTAATTTTTTGCTAGACTAAATATGTAGTAGAAGACATTGGTGATTTGATATTAGATCGGACTCATGTTCTCTTTTGGCCTTTCTCAGCATGATTTGTTTTAGTCTGTTAATGGAATGAAGGCTTCACTTGCTTTATCTATCCATAGAATGACAAGTGTATTCTAGAATCACCATTCACACTTTAATTGGCCAAATTTGGCTTCTTTTCTGGCCTTGTCAAATTAGTTGAGCTTTTCTACCTATTAAAAGAGCTTCAAATCCGGAGTTGACAGAGAAAGTTGATGATGTTACCAACAAAGCCTGATTAGATTGGTTTGGTTTTATTAACTCAAAACTAATCCTGTAACCCTGGTATTTGCCACATTATATTGATTTCCAGGGATTTATTTTTTTCCTTTTGTAAAGGGTATTTTTCCCTTAACTTTTAAATGTATGCATCATCTTTCATATCAAATTCAATTAGTATAATAAGACACTGAAGGGCTGTTACCAATCAAATGAAATCAGTATCAACACAATCTATCTTTGTACTGCTAAGGGGACGCAGATGCTGCATATGAAGTGGCATTTAGATGTATTTGAAAAGCAAAATTACAATAGCATAACTGTTATGAGGTTCTAAATCAAATTTTCTGAATGTACAAATATGAAATGTTGGGAAAAATGCAATGATACTTTTAAATATGAATCTGAACAAGTGACTGGGTCATTGAATCATTGACTCACCCAAATTGTTCAGAAACGCTGAATCATTCAGTAATGATTGAAACACTTGTGTGTTGCTTGAACATGTTGCTTGATATTTTTGTTGGCGAAACAGAGCAAAAACAGCCAGTATTGTGTCTAAAATCTAAGTCACTTACTATTAAACTAGTTGTTTATTGAACTCTTATAAATGTTACTGATAATAAAATCCGAAAATGTTTGGTGTTCTGAAGTTTCGGTGCTTCCATAGTTATTCTTTTGTTGTTGTCGTTTTAATCAGGCTACTTGAATTCTCTTTCAGAAAAGCCCTGCAAAAGAAAAGAAAAAGTGTTAAAGTGCCCCTATTATGCTATTTTAAAGGTTCCTAATTTTGTTTTGGAGATTCCCTACAATAGGTTTTCATGCATCCAAGGTCAAAAACTCTTTAATTTTCTCATAATATACATTGCATATCACCTCATTTTTCTTAAAACAGTCCGTTGTCTCTCTAAACCTCTTCTCTCCGAGAACCTACTCTGCTCTTATTGGTCAGATGGCTCAGTCTGTTGTGATTGGTCTACCACTTACAGCGCATGTCCAAAACTAAACTCCTATTTCCATATCTGAATTTCAGCTCTGGATTCTTTCTTTAAGGAGACAGTAGCTTTATTTGTCGTGCACTTTGATCTTTAAACTTTGCAGACCTTTTACATTCACAAACAGCTATATTACACACTGCATGAAAGGCATAATAGGGGCACTTAAATTTTTTTAATTTAATTCTTTAACAAGCCTTGTGAAGTTAAATGATTTGGGATCCTTGAGAACAATGCCCTATAAACACAAGTATTTTATCTTTACATAACCTCTGCAGTTATAAACTATTGGCGATATTAAGCTGTTGTTTATTTCCCTGTCATCAGCAGATAACCTAAGCGAAGCCCTGAAGACGCTGAAGCTCTCATCGGCAGACAGCGCTTCAGACAGTGTCGATGGCTGCTTGGACTGCCTGCTCAAAGCTTTGGCCCACAATAGTAAGTCTGCTTATCTTTTATATAGCTGTCCATTTTTATCTTTACTTGCAGCTGAAATAAAGAATGATTGAGAAGCGAAGGGAAGGAACCTTAATTTAAGCTCAGGGCTCATATATATTATCTTCAGGTTATCCAAGGATGCAGGATTGAATAAAATCCATTTTGTTGATAAGGACCTTTCAGTGTCACGTTGTGTCACGTTGCTGCGATTAAATGTAGCCAAAGATATAAAAAAATTAAATAAATGGAAAGCATCATTTAAAATGCAATGGAAAGCTCAATTCTCCCCAACGTTATTCTCTCATTTAGATCGGAAAAGACCTTCTGACTACGTTTTATGTACCATTAAATGGTGAGGTTACATTAAATGGTTTATACAACAATAATAGACCATTTTGGAAAATATAAGGCCTATAATTAGAATAATGGTGTATCAGTTACCATGAATGGTTATGCAGAAAATAACAGAATAGGAGTGGTAAATGTGTGTAGACTTTTTTGATGAGAATTTATGTCTGTCAAAAATAAACACTAACTATACAGACTCAATGAAAACGAAGTAGAATATACGGTTCTACTCATGGTTGTTTAGTTTACTTAAGTGCCTTTAAGTGCTTCAGACAAAACTTTATCTTTCAAAGATTAATGCCATTGCAAACGTTTGGCAAATTCAGTGGCTAGTTTTTCATTATGTGGTTATTTCTGTGTATTGTATCAACTATCTACCTTGTGAATCAATGTTATTTTATGCACTATTATAGTATTTATTCATTTTAAAATAATGACTTTTTTTTTATTATATGTGCTTTTGTCATATTTATTCGTTTTTAAGTGTCTATTTAACTTTAGTTTTATGTCAGTTTTAGTAATTTTAGTACTTCAAGTTATTTTATCATCAGTTAGTTGCCAAGGCAACATTTCTATACATTTCTATTTTATTTCAGCTTTATTTTAATAAAAAAAAACAATTCTAACAGTTTTATTTTTAATAACAATAGCAGCACATTAGAAATAGACAAAAAAAGAGTAATATTTACCATCTACATCAGCCGTTGTGTTAGAAACTTGTTGCCATTGTTGGGAAAAGTTACTTTTAAAAGTAATGCGTTACTTAGTTACTTTTTTATGGAAAGTAACCATTTTTCTCACCTGGGCTGGACTTGCTTATTTGTTTTTAATATAAATAAATAAATAAATATAAGTTCTATTTTTGGCAAGTGTAAATGCCCTCACCACCAAAAGTGCAGATACAAAAGTAAATGTAAATTCACGCCTGTCATTCTGAATCACAGAAGAATAGGACACAGGAGAAGAAAGTTCAAACCCACTTACTTCAGCAATAAAACCCTCAAAATGTGATTGTAACAAAGTTCAGTGAACATTCAACGTAAAATTTTAATAATAAAATAAACATAAACAACTAAACGAAAGTAAAGCGGCAGCCCCTCTTGGACGGCTGCCACATAAACTAAAACAAAACACCAACATAAAGTCCAGGCCTGGTCCTTTCCTGTCGTCACTCCTCCTTTTATCCCTCCGGAGTTCCTCCGTGAGACTCGAGACTGGTGTGGCGCTCAGGTGATGCTCATTAACAATCGCTTCATTCCCACAGCTCTCAGCCCTGCCCTGCTTTCCACAGTGATGTTTATCTAAAGTAATTTTTGCTTATTAGTATGGTTGAATTGGATCATCAAAGGTCAGCAGCAAAGACATTGGTAAATAAAGTGAGATTAAATACATAAAGTATATTTCTGTTGTTTAACATTTAATTATTGAATGTTTGTGTAATATTCTGTGTTTGCATTTGACTATTTGTATTCATTTTGAGGAATACTGAATCTGTTTTTGTGCAAGTGAGATGAGCAAATGCTCACATTTAGTCTAGAACTACAATAACCATCATGTTCACACAGCACATACAACGCCTCTGCACTTAAAGGGTTAGTTCACCCAAAAATTAAAATTCTGTCAGTAATTACTCACCCTCATGTTGTTCCAACCCTGTAAGACCTTCGTTCATCTTCGGAACACAAATTAAGATATTTTTGATTAAATCTGAGAGCTGGCAAGACATTATAACTTGCTGGCCCTGAAAATGCATTAAAGACATCGTTAATATAGTCCAAGCAACTACAGTGGCTCGCATCACACACATGACCAGCGTCGGCCAATAGTGAGCCTACGTGTGACGTGCAACACAGAAGCGCTGCGCTATTACACTATGTGAAAAAACTCGAGGCCCAGAGAGAAGGAAATGAATAGTGGAATAAAGTCGTTATTTTTGTTTGTTTTTGCGCACAAAAAGTATTCTCGTCGCTTTATAAACTGAAGATTGAGCCACTGTAGTCACTTGGACTATATTAATGATGTCTTTAATACATTTTCTGGGCCAGCAAGTTATAATGTCTTAGAAGCCTATGGAGGAGTGAGCCAGCTCTCAGATTTAATCAAAAATATCTTAATTTGTGTTCCAAAGATGAACGAAGGTCTTACGGGGTTGAAACAACATGAGGGTGAGTAATTATTGACAGAATGTTCATTTTTGGGTGAACTAACCCTTTAAGATTTCTCTCAAAATGGGGACAGGAGAGCTGTCAGTCAATAAATGGAAAAACAAAGTAACTGGGGTTACTTATTAGAAAAAGTAACTCATATATTTTGTTGTAAATTTAAAAGTAATGCGTTACTTTCCTCATTACTTGAAAAATGTAATCTGATTACGTAACTCTCGGTACTTGTAATGATTTACCCTCAACATTGCTTGCCGCAGTGTTAACTAGATTTCTGTAATTTAATGCCATGGTACGATAAAATATAAGTATGAGTCAATACTAATATTAATGATGTTAGTATTGTCATAAATGTTTTAAAAATGAAAATATACAAAACTTGCTAATACTAGATTCACAATGTTAATAACTGTTTTTTTAATAACCTGTCAGACCGAAGTCACCATATCTCAACTAGATGTCACGTTGGACGTGTGCTATCTCAATGATTCTTCGGTTCCTGCATCACTACTTGTGACTGAATCTTCAACCTTTGTGTTTTGCAGGTTAGATAATTTCATAGTATCATATTATTCACTGATGTTTCTCACTCTGTTTTCAGATGTTGAGACTAGTGAAAAGGTCCGGGAGATGGGTGTTCTTGCCATGATGCCTGCTCTTCTGTCTGTGCAGAACTCATGTACACCAAAAGTAGCCAACATCATTGCAGAGGTGGCCAAAAATGGTAAGTGCTACTACATCAGTCATTGCTCTTCTTGGATTACTGACACCTAGTGGTGTGGATGCAGCGTGGTCGCGCAAAAGATTTCACTTAACGATGTCATTGTAGAAATGCACTAACAGTAAGTGGACAATTAATATTTTAATATTACCCATATGTGACCCTGGACCACAAAACCAGTCACATGGGTCAATTTTTTTAAATTGAGATTTATACATCATCTGAAAGCTGAATAAATAAGCTTTCCATTGACGCACAGTATGGTTTGTTAGGATAGGACAATATTTAGCCGAGATACAACTATTTGAAAATCTGGAATCTGAGGGTGCAAAAAAATCGAAACATTAAGAAAATCACCATTAAAGGGCATATTTCAGAGTCCTCTGAAAAAAATAAATATATATATATATAAACTTGTTTGAAAATAGCATATGAAAAGTTAATGCAGGATTTCAAATTGTTTTGCAAGACATAAAGGGCACAAATTTAGTAGAAAATGTGACAGTTTCCTTGACCGTGTTGAAAAAAAAACGTTTTTTTTTTTTCATCATCGCGTCATATTACGTCACGAGAGGGAGTCGTTTGCCGGGCTCTGCGTTCGCTCAGTGCAGAGTAGGTTGGTATTCAGGTGGAGCGGTCGTGATTCAGTGTGTTTTCGATGGTTATTGTATTTCAATTTATCATCGTCGTGGCAAATTATTGTGAATTATGGCCTGTCAGGACTTCAAGTCCACAGGTTTACGAACACTAAAAAGGATGGTGCTATCTTCCGTGCCTGGGTGCGTTATGTGCAGGTGAAAAGACAGGACTTCAGTTCTGCATCTGCTTCGAAAAACGTGGTAGTGTGTAGCGTTCACTATAGACGGAGTTATATGATGATGGCGATATGTGCACACTGTCACAGCATCTTCATCGGGTCGCCCGGTTCGTCGTCAGAATGTGGTTCGGCCGCCGGCGGGAAACATGATGGTCACAGATCCGTCAAAGATCACTCATTGTACATCTGTTTTACAAAATGTGCCTTGTTTTAATTCATGAACATATTCTACATAAACTTGTAATTTAATGTAATTAATTTATGTGTTTGTTATTAGTCTGCAGCCGAAACTTATTATTATCATCATAAATAGTTCTATAATTCATTTTCAATCTGTACAAAACCACTTTAAAGGCACTCTATGCAAGATTTGCACCTTAATATAACAGGTTCAAAATCATTTCGATGTTAAATGAACTCGTAGTAGGGCGAATCATCCCGATAGCAAAGCAGGGGGCGGGGGGGACACCGCTGGCAAAACCAGCAATGCAGGTTTGAGAGGTGGCACCCCGTAGCCTGGTTAAAACCAGACCATTCTCAGTAGTAACTGAGTTATGGTCTGGCAAAGCTTCTTTAATAACTAATTTCCAAAGGGGCGTCACCAACGGACGTCGCTCAAATGCCTCTGAGCGCAATTGGATAGACCTAAAACCAATCAGAGCGATCGTCATCGTGTAAAGACATATGTTGCGTCCCAATTCGCCTAAGTTACACTACGCCATAAAAGTATGTAACGTTACTCTTTTTGTGAAGAAAATGTATTTACTTTTGAATGTGTAGCAAAAAAGTAGGCAAGCTTTGGGACATACTACTTTATCGGTCATCTTTATCGGACGGATCTGTCACGTGCATCCTGTCACGTAAACTGCCCTGTCAATCATCTTGTCACAGTTAAAATCCTCTATTAAATCTAATTTAATTTCCTACCGTTTCGGAGAGAAATGTAGTAGCACGTTCATCTGCCAGTGGGTCTTTCATGGAGACTGTCCTCATGTGTTTGCAATTTGAATATAATAATGCATTTAAAAGTTGGTGCGCTTCACCAATGGAGTGGCCGTCGCTCAAATGCCTCTGGGCGCAATTGGATAGACCTAAAACCAATCAGAGCGATCGTCATTGTGTAAAGCCCGCCTCAACGTTTCTGATTGGTGCCGCGATTTCGACGGCATGGAAATGGACTTGAATGAGCTCTTTGCCAGACTACTTGCAGAGCAAATCTAAATTTGCCGGAAGTTGTCTGGGTTTTCCCAGGCTAGGCACCCCGCCAAATCGCGCGAGAATCACAACTTGCTTTACGGCACGACGTCACATACATCAACAACATATGAAGCAGCTTCTAGGGAAGACACCAGCATGCATTTCAGACGTGAATCGACAAAGAAAACGAAGAAAGCGCGGTCGGAAGAGTGCAGAGACGGCTCTGCGTGAGTGGTATTTACGACAATCACATTAAATACAAGTACTCCACAGCAACTCTAGTGGTCGCTGTTTGAGAAAAACGGAAACTGCATAGTGTGCCTTTAATGTTTGTGTTGGCTGTTTCTACATTTAAAGATTTTATACAGTAAGACTCTAGTTAAATGTTAAAAGTTAAATGGAAACTCTTCTAATGGCTGACACAACACATGCAGGTAAGGGTCCAATACTTTGCTATTGCCTGATACATGATAATAAACTGTACAATATTATGATCTGAGCATAGTGTTATATATAACATGGATATATCTATAAGCTAACACTGGTCTCTCAGCAAGACACCTGCCCTGTCCTCACACCACAACTCAATTTGTCTCCTCTGACCGTTCTGTCCAATCCTGGCCTGTCCCTGCTCTCTTGGCTGCATAGCAGGCTCATAATTAACTTATATGGCTGAGGTCCGTCACACAAGTAAACATTTACAATTTCCTCAGCATCCGAACTGTCATTGCGATCCATTGCTTTCCTATTGTTTACTTTGACCGGACTCCCTCCCATTACGTCACTTCCGGTTTGGCGGTTTTCAGATGCGTAAGTAAAATTCTCTCACAAAACCGACTCTAGAAGCTATAGAGTTTTATAAGTATATATTTATATTTAAGTCTACATTATTTTTCTATACATTGACTCACTGGGTAGGTGTACTCTAACCTGCAATATGCCCTTTAAAGTTGTCCATTTATGTTCGCGATTGTGCTGCATTCACTCACAAAAATAAATGTTTTATATCTTTACGGTAGGAAATTTACAAAATATCTTCATGGAACATGATCTTTACTTAATAGCCTTATGATTTTTAGCATAAAAGAAAAATCGATAATTTTGACCCATACAATGTATTGTTGGCTATTGCCACAAATATCCGTGCTACTTGTGACTGCGATCCAGAGTCACATATAAAATTAGTAGAATTAAGCTCAATATGGCAGTCCCCAAGGGTTATTATAATAACCAAAACCATAAAGAAATAACTAAATAACTAATAACCAAAATAACTAAAACCAAAACCATAAAGAAAACATTTTCGTTACTTGAAAAAACAACAACTTAAACTTATTTTATTTCAGCTAGTTGCCAAGGCAACATTTCTGATTTTAAATATGATATACTAAAATAACAAAACTAAAAAATTGAAATAAAAACTGTATTGACATGTAAAAAACAACAAAGACTAATAAAAATGACAAAAACACACAACAAAACTACTACAATTTTTATTAAAATGAAAAAGAAATTGGAAAATATAAAAATAAAAACTAATTAAAAATATTAATACAAATTTCAACAATACTAAAATAACAGTATTGTTTTAAATGAGACAAAAAATTACTGAGTGAATATTTAGGACAGATAGGTAATAAAATAAGGCGATAATCTGAGTTCAGAGCCTTAATATTCTGCATTAATTTTCAATGGCCTTAGTACTAGTCTGTACTATCATTCTTAATAGAAACCTGTTTAAAATATATCAAAACGCCTATGGACTGAACACGTGATACGCGTGTGCACGACGTCGGTATTTGCGCAGAGGTTGCGTAGTTTTTTGCAGAGATAACTGATAATCGTTTGGACCTTGGAACCTATTTCCGGGAGTGCGTTCTCGAGCCATAGGCACTGTTTTGTGCGGATGGGCGGCCGGAGCACATTGAGGGTTTTCTGTCAGAACGGTGTCGTGTAAGCTGCCCCTAAGTTAATAACTAATGATCTTTGCATCGGAAGTGAATCAATCAATTAAAAACTAACTTTAGCTGGACAATAACTTTATCCTAGAGCTCCTGTAAAGCCAATAGCCAAAACAATCTCTGTTACTGTAATTTCCTATTATCACTATAAAGCTATTTTGAAACAATTCATATTGTTAAAAGTGCTATATAAATGAAGGTGACTTGACTTAATAGCATTTTTAAATATGGTTTTACCCCTCATAGGTCTGTTTGTTTGTCTCTGCTGTCCCTCAGTTTCACTGATGCTGCAGTCGAGTCTGTGGCCATTCATGCGTGTCATTATTACTGCTGTTGGCAGTGTGAAGGAAATGATAGCCTCGCATGTAAGCTATAAGATCAGTGCAGCAGAACCAGTCGATCTCAAAACAGACAAACAAAACAGATTTCAATTTTTGATGAGAAAAGTTGACTCATAAACACGCTGCACTACGCATGATGCAATCCTGAGATATGAGAAAAGAAATCACTTTTCCTGCAGTAAACATGTACAACGTATGATCATTTAAAAAAAAAAAAAATCTAATTTCAATTAGAGCTGCAACTAACAGTTGTTTTGATAATTAAGACATCAATTATTGCTTTAAATTATCATTTCATCTTTGACACAGTTAAATGCGTATGTTTCCAATATTCTCTCATAATATTCTGTCCATCCATTGAATATCTAGGTCAACAACATATTCAAGCTTCAAAAAGTACGTAAAGACATCGGAAAAGTTATACTTATGAACCGAGCGTTTTAATCCAAGTCTACCAAAGAGAAACAGTCGTTTTAATTAATGAACAGATTTCATTCTTAAAGGATTATTTCACCCCAAAATGAAAATTTCCTAATAATTTACTCACCCCAATGCCATCCAAGATATCCATGTCTTTCTTTCCTCAGTGGGAGAGAAATTATGTTTTTTTTTGAGGAAAACATTTCTGGATTTTTCTTCTAACAATGGACTTCATTGGTTACCATCGTTTTTAAGTCCAAATTAATGCAGTTTCAAAAGTCTTTGAAGTGTTTAAACGGGCTGTACGCGATCACAGCTGAAGAAGAGGTTATCTAGCGAAACGATAGGTCATTTTTTTAAAATAATTTATAGACTTTTTATCTTCAATAGTTCGGATTGAGCTGATCAACAAACGAACAGGGAACAACGTCATCACGTTGAAAGGTCACGCCGGCGCCGGCAATTCTGTTTGAACTATTATTCATATTCATCAGAATGTTATTCATATACTATTCATATTCATATTCACTGAATACTATTACTATATACACTAGGGGTGACCCCGAATAGTCGAAGATTCGATGCTTCGATAGGAGGAGCCTGATTCGACTACCGATCTCACGGTCGAATCTTCGCAGAGGCCACTTTGGCTATATGAGGGCGCTCAATGTCTGATTTCACATAGAACTAGCTTTTATGTCAATACGTTAATATTCAGCCTATTATGATAATGCTGTAGGCCTATATAAAAATGTGCAAAGAAAGAAGCTTTTAATAAATATTTTTTAACGTGCGTGAATAAATCCAAACACCCCGTGACAAATGTAAGTTTCACTTTCAATCCGTGACCGACAGAGGAGCGTCTTCGCGGCAAGGATTTAAATCTTTAACAATGTCTGGGATAAGAAAATCTAAAGTGTGGATGTACACCATCAGAAAGGATATTCTCCAAGGCTGAATTTAGCATCAGGAAAATCTGAAAGTGATCGCACTTCTGCCGGCCAACGTTAACATGTTTCACGCATAGACTGGGTTTCACGTTAGAATGTATTTTATCCGCGCGCACAATTTGAAAAGACTCCAACGGACAGACAGAGTGAAAGACTTTCAGGATTTGTTCTCTCGATCAGGTACAAGTGATTTCAAAACTTTTCAGCCGGTTCTAATTTTATTTTTGGATGCTGTGAACATTTTTAGCTAAAAAGACTGCCTCTCCAGTTTAGCATTTATTGTTGTTTCTGCAGTTAAAAAGACAAAGTTGAAAATTCTGGCTACTATCGTTATTTTAATAATTTCTTTATTTTTATTTTATTTATTAATCTGTCAGGGTTATCTAATCTAACTATTTGTTGCACACATTTGCCCCTCATCCTGTGACTTGATTCTGATTTATTTCGTTTTGTATTTTTATTTATTAGAAAGGTATATTCTGTTCTAATTTAATTTAGTAAATTAATTGTTTATTTTTTCGGTGCATCGATGTTGTGCTGTAGGCTGGCCTGCTCGCACAGGTAATTTAGCCGATTTAATTTGATTTGCATGTGAAATGCAAATCTGCAGTATGGCCTTTTTGGAGTTATTTATGTTATTTCTTAGTTTTATTGATCAAAAATGTTTTTATACATTTTCTTCTATATCTTTGTGTGATTTTCTATACATCGCGGCTTTGAAACGTTAAAGCCCCGCCCCCAGCCCCACCCCCATACACATGATTCGACTATTAGTCGACTATAGGCAAGACATGACGATTCTGATTCGACTATGAAAATCCATAGTCGGGGACAGCCCTAATATACACTCACGTAAAGGATTATTAGGAACACCTGTTCAATTTCTCATTAATGCAATTATCTAATCAACCAATCACATGGCAGTTGCTTCAATGCATTTAGGGGTGTGGTCCTGGTCAAGACAATCTCCTGAACTCCAAACTGAATGTCAGAATTGGAAAGAAAGGTGATTTAAGCAATTTTGAGCGTGGCATGGTTGTTGGTGCCAGACGGGCCGGTCTGAGTATTTCACAATCTGCTCAGTTACTGGGATTTTCACGCACAACCATTTTTGTAGGGTTTACAAAGAATGGTGTGAAAAGGGAAAAACATCCAGTATGCGGCAGTCCTGTGGGCGAAAATGCCTTGTTGATGCTAGAGGTCAGAGGAGAATGGGCCGACTGATTCAAGCTGATAGAAGAGCAACTTTGACTGAAATAACCACTCGTTACAACCGAGGTATGCAGCAAAGCATTTGTGAAGCCACAACACGCACAACCTTGAGGCGGATGGGCTACAACAGCAGAAGACCCCACCGGGTACCACTCATCTCCACTACAAATAGGAAAAAGAGGCTACAATTTGCACAAGCTCACCAAAATTGGACAATTGAAGACTGGAAAAATGTTGCCTGGTCTGATGAGTCTCGATTTCTGTTGAGACATTCAGATGGTAGAGTCAGAATTTGGCGTAAACAGAATGAGAACATGGATCCATCATGCCTTGTTACCACTGTGCAGGCTGGTGGTGGTGGTGTAATGGTGTGGGGGATGTTTTCTTGGCACACTTTAGGCCCCTTAGTGCCAATTGGGCATCGTTTAAATGCCACGGCCTACCTAAGCATTGTTTCTGACCATGTCCATCCCTTTATGACCACCATGTACCCATCCTCTGATGGCTACTTCCAGCAGGATAATGCACCATGTCACAAAGCTTGAATCATTTCAAATTGGTTTCTTGAACATGACAATGAGTTCACTGTACTAAAATGGCCCCCACAGTCACCAGATCTCAACCCAATAGAGCATCTTTGGGATGTGGTGGAACGGGAGCTTTGTGCCCTGGATGTGCATCCCACAAATCTCCATCAACTGCAAGATGCTATCCTATCAATATGGGCCAACAAGAATGCTTTCAGCACCTTGTTGAATCAATGCCACGTAGAATTAAGGCAGTTCTGAAGGCGAAAGGGGGTCAAACACAGTATTAGTATGGTGTTCCTAATAATCCTTTAGGTGAGTGTATATAATAGCAAATAATACTATTTGAACTATCCTCCTACGTACATTGTGTAAGAGCCATTTCAGTGTTTATGTCCAGGTTTGGCCAGTAGGTGGTACTACGGTCATGGCATAGCTAAATAGGGCTCATCTACTTGGGAGGGTAGGTGTAATCAGACGCAGGTGTTGCCAGAGGGGAAATGGCCAACTAGTTTTTGACCGCTACGGATGTGGTGAATACATGTTAGATAGTGACAGTGTCGATGAAGATGGAATATTGTTCTGTTATGGATAATGAAGACTTTGTGTGACAATAAATCATATCTCTCACGACAGAGTTGAAATCAGAACTTGAACTCTTGTCACGTTATTTCTCAAACAAACAATTAAGCCACGGGAAGCGCGTCAACTAGCCCACTTCAAACCCTCTGTGTAATTTTGGCGGTTATCAGATGGTGGACAACCAGAATGAGACTTTTACCGCCGCCGTTCCCGCGGCGGCAAAATTGGGATGTGTATTTGCTGCCTTTTACCGCTGAGTGGCGCTGTAATCACAGACTTTGAAAAGACTTTATTCTCTTTATGACGTAATCTGCCGCGGCAGTAATCTGAGCTGAGGTCACAGATGAATTCAAGATAAATCTTGTGGTTAAACGAATTCAAATTCATTAAATAAAAAAAAAGTAGACACACGTTAACATTGTGTGCCCAGTTTTTCTATAATTTAGAAAGGCTATGTCAATAGGTTACTTGTCATTTACTTCGTGTTATTTTAATGTGTTTGTAGATTTATTAACTGAAACATAACAGTGAAATAAATTAAAATAATTTACCGTAAAATTAAAACATTTTCAGGACTTGCAGTTAGGCTACTAACCGATGTTAGTCGGTTTAAGCATTCTTTGTTATATTCAGAATTAAATAGGCTTACTTGTTGTTATGATTATCAATTGAATTCTTTAATAAATAATCAACCACAATGCCTATTACTGCCGCAGCAAAAATAAACCAGTCGAATTTCAAAGTCGTTCGCGAAATGACTATAGGCTATAGACGGGTGGCGCAAGTGACAGGGCAAAACAGCAGCAACTGCGGCATTTTAATAATATATATATATATATATATATATATATATATATATATATTTATATTTATTTTTTTATTTTTTATTTTTTTCATTATTTGAACAAAAATGAGACTGATTGAATATGTAAAAATATAAATCTGCTAAATTATTTTTTTGTGTGTGTGAATCATTCACGAGATTGAGATGACTGACAGTGATACCCGGCCATAGCAACGGAAGACATTTTTCAAAACAGATCGAACAAATCAGAAAAATACTTTCAATACAGTATTGCTTTCAATTAAAAAATAAACAATGAAAATGTAAAAGAAAATTAATTAAGTTTGAAAACCCATCGCACATTTCAAGGTATGAATAAAGTGTCGGGACAGTTTATTTATTTAAACAGGGTTGCATCGATAGAGTTTATTCCCTTTGTGATGCAAAATAAGAAACACAGAATCTTATTCTTGCAACATTTTAAATTTCTATTGTCAAAGAAATTGCAGCTAAATAAAAAAATTTAAACGGTACAAAACGAAAAAAGTTCAAAGCAACATAAATTAAGAACAGGCATTTTTCTTTGCCTCTCTCGCGCTGGATATTTTTTTAGTAAGTTTGGTCTCCCTCACTGCGCGCGGCGGGTCTTTCTCGAAATTAAGCATTTCAGCGTAAAAAACACCATACAGCTGATAATACTGTATATGTCGCTGTGTGTCATCCACACAAATCACGAAGAAAAAACTGTAACAAATAGCTTTTGTTCCTTCAAAGATACAACATGCCTTGCTGAATTCACCTTACAATAAAACGAGGTGGGTCGCGAATTAAAGAGCTCTGTATCTGCTAAATTGAAATTGTTTGTGGAAAACCTTTAAATACAATCAATAAAACTACAATATAAAATTTAATAAGATATAGGGCCTACTGTACATAGGCTATGGACTTTTGGAGATTTTGAGATTAATCCTTAGAATTTTGCCTTTGCCTGTTCATCAGGCTGGCTCCGACACTCTCCATATGAAAGACGGAACATTAACACCTCTGTCCTGCACCCCCACGATAAAGCAACTATTGCCTTCTCCAAACCCCCCACAGGCTAGCTGAGTTTGCAAAACAAAACAAAGAGTTTGCCACTCGTCGTGGTGTGCCAAAACACTTAATTATAAACTTCAATATTTCATTCAAAACAATCTCAAAACGCTTTGTGACATTTTGAAAAGCCGTGGATGCATTACTGCCACTGGAACCATGAACGCAACAGAATACTGGTTCTGATTTTATTGTTTGTCGTTTAAACGTCATATATATATATATATAGGCCCATATATATATATATATATATATATATATATATATATATATATATATATATATATATATATTTTTTTTTTTTTTACAGAACTGCTTTTGAAATTACGATTGGAATTATTATAGGTTACAGAAGTAAAGTCATTGTATAATATTTGTTCCTTGGTGTAAAATGGAAATGCATGGTGATTTTATTTTGTAAATAGGCTATAAGCAAAAAACTATGTTTTAGAACTATAGACAAATCTCTCTGCATCAACAATAGACTATACAATACATTAGTCCAAGTTAGTTCGGGATTCGAACCCGTGTCATCTAAATGATCGTAACGTAAGTTCAACCACTCTGCCACGATTCACTCGTTGCGTCATAGCCTAACGTTCCAGTGTGTGTTCGCTCACACGAGCGAGAAGCGCTCTTCATTCAAAAGAACGCGCCGCCGCGTTTGTCGAACACTAATTCAACATGCCAGAATAAAACCTGGCTTTAGAACAATGCATAGCGCCACTCGTCGTGGTGTGCCAAAAAATTTACAATACTTTAGTTTAATTTATTTCAGTGTTAATGTTTGAGTTAAAAAAATCCTCTACAGATTAAATTAACACAAAGTCGGCTATAAGAATCCTTTATAGGCTACGAAAAAAGCAAAGGGCTTACAGTCTTAACATTTAGGCTACTTTGCTTAAATTCGATACATTTATTTTCAGTAGGGCCTAATAAATTTGTAGGGATGTAATTTCAGTATGCTTTACCAACGCTATGTATTCAATTAAAGTTCCAAGAGGTCTGGTCTCTATATTTCCTTCCCAGCTGACACTAATATGCAAGTGCACAGCAAAAATCACAACTTGTGCTTGCTCCGAACGCAAGTTATTTAAGGTGTCTCAACTGTACACAGTCTACCCTACAGTGTGAATTCGTTACAAGGTTTCATTTAATTAAATTAATGTGCAGCCATTTGTACAAATAGAGTCTATAGGCCTACTATACTGTTGTAGCCATTAAATAATCTCATTTAGTATCATATTTGTTAAAATATTCTAATGTTATTTTTTTCCATCTATGTTGAATATGAAAAGTGAACAGCACGAGTAAGATAGGATGCATTATATCGAGAGATGGATATGGAGTGGGTCAGACATGATTTTGACCACTTCATTAAGTTTTGTTTAGTAGAAAACCTTTCTTTAAAGTGAATTTCGTTTTCTATAAATTGTATCTTAATTTTAATCAATTTTTCATCAACCAATTGCTGGATTTAAGAGATAAGTAAGAGAAGCAAATATAACAGACACTAATCATGAAGGCGCCCGCGCGGTCACTTGCATTGCACGTCAGCTGGAGCACATCTCATCCTCCTAACTTAACGAAACTCAGCGTATGCCTCACACAGACATGATAAATACATCAAATACACAAAGCTTGAAATGTCTTCAAACGAAATAATTCAAAACGAAAAGAAAAAGGCTACTCTCTGATTATGTCTTTACGTGCATTTCTCTCTAGGTGCGTTCACTACAAATATGGCGATCGTCAACTTCATCTTTGCAGTCGACACTGTCAGAAAACACTAGTTTATTGATAAAAATCAATGCACGCATCACCGGATTTACAAATACACATCTTGCTTGTTGCACGCACACATATTATGTCGAAAAAACGAAATATTATGTTGAAATAACATTATTATTAATAATACATCTTTTAGAATATTTGATTAAATGCTGCTTGTTCAATTTAATAAAATTAAAACTTTAATTGTGATAATTAAAATAATTGAAAATTAAATATTTAGTGGCCAAGTTTTGCTAATTTATTATATAGGCTATTATATGCCTATTGCCTATATTAAGTAAGTCATATTAAGACAAGGCATATATTAAGTTATTTTAGCTGTTATGAGAAAAAAAATCTAACGAAATCTAAAATCTAAAAAAAATTCTAACGGCAATTCAACATGCCAGAATAAAACCTGATTTTTGAACAATGCGTAACGCCACTCGACCTGGTGTGCCAAAACACTACATTTTAAACTTCAATTTTTAATTCAAAACAATCTCAAAACGCGTTGTGACATTTTTTTAAGCAGTAGCCATAGCCTATATAAGGGCATTGAAACCAGGATCTTAACTAAAACGCGTTCCGCGTAATCTCTCAAAAATTATGCCACACTACTCCATGTATTTTTTTTTTTAAGGACTGCTTTTGAAATCACTATAAATTACTATGCAATTGTATCGCTCACGAGAGCTCTTCATTTATCTAATTCCTCAATAGAATAGTAAAAATATTCAGCGTCATTGCTCCTAATATTGTCTCTATTTTTAACTTTTGATTCTATTTTTTCAGTTCTAAAATGTATTCTATCTTTGGTTATATTCTGTTGTAGCCTAATAGGCCTATTTATATATATGAACAATATGCCTATTAGGCTTAGGGTTTTATATTTAACCCACTTACATTTTAAAATACGGCAATTGCTGCTGTTTTGCACAATGTCCCTTTGCGCCACCTGGCGGTCATTTCGGGAACGACTTTGAAATGCGGCTGGTTTATTTTTGCCGCGGTGATTTCGCCGCGGCAGCTGGCGCGGCGGTAATAGGCATTCTGGTTGTCCACCATCTGTACGGTCGCATTGTAAACAGTGGGGCGGTACTTCCGCCGGCGCCGGCGTGACCTTTCAACGTGATGACGTAGTTCCCTGTCTGTTTGTTGATCAGCTCAATCTGAACTATTGAAGGTAAAAAGTCTATAAATTATATATTTTTTGTTGAAAATGACCTATCGTTTCGCTAGATAACAACCTCTTCTTCAGCTGTGATCGCGTACAGCCCGTTTAAACACTTCAAAGACTTTTGAAACTGCATTGATTTGGACTTAAAAACGATGGTAACCAATGAAGTCCATTGTTAGAAGAAAAATCCAGAAATGTTTTCCTCAAAAAACATAATTTCTCTCCCACTGAGGAAAGAAAGACATGGATATCTTGGATGGCATTGGGGTGAGTAAATTATTAGGAAATTTTCATTTTGGGGTGAACTAATCCTTTAAATAAAATCAATAAACGCACATACATCGAGCTCATCAATTATGGTCAACGAAAGCTCAACCATACTTGTGACCAATGAGTTTTTTTCGCACTTGTAAGTCAAGCACATCTGATTGTTGTTTTTATTTATTTATATAATATCATGACAACAATATTTATAATATTTAATATGTATTGTGCTTTTATGATTGTTCCTTTTGCAAGTTTCAGCAACATTATTCTCAGTGGATGGCTTTCTATTTTTTAAATCCAATCACAGATGTGATGTTAAACAGAATAACAGCTTGGCGGACTAAAACTAGAGTATGGGAGAGCTTTCAATCCACAGTACAATCCACATGGGATAATCTCACAGTATAACAAGCAGCTGTACAAAATATGACACACCAGTGTTTTGCCAGTTTATCTCTTTTAACTCTTTTTATGACTGTATCCACCGTACGTCCGACTGACTGCACTGTATTCTTCCTTTTGATTCTAAACTGAACTCAAATGGCACTGAGAATCGGGTTAGAGCAAAATAAGAAACACCGGTGTTTTGCCAGATGAGAAGTTTATTCTATGTATCATCTTTTTACTACTTTAATTCATTTTACTCAAATTCCTTATATAACCGTTTTAATTTCCCTTGCTTTTATTGTGTGCTTATTTTCTATGCAAAGCACTTTGAATTGCCATAGTGTGAAATTTTAATTCCTTTCTATGTAAAGCATTATGAATAACTGTTTTAATTTTCCTAGCTTTTAT
Source organism: Leuciscus leuciscus (assembly GCF_965113295.1). Taxonomy (NCBI): domain Eukaryota; kingdom Metazoa; phylum Chordata; class Actinopteri; order Cypriniformes; family Leuciscidae; genus Leuciscus; species Leuciscus leuciscus. Next base: position 9,101,854 of record NC_138726.1, read on the forward strand.
TTTGTGATTATTTGTATTCCTTTCTATGTAAAGCACTTTGAATTGCCATAGTGTATGATATGTGCTATATAAATAAACTTGCCTTGCCTTGCCTTTCTATATGGAGATGTAAATGTACTCGTCCACTTTGCTTTGTAGGCATAATTTCAGTCTGTTTTGAACTGTTTGAAAGAGCTAGTCGTTCGTCATCAGAAAGCCTAAGTTACCTTGTTTATGCACAACAGCAAATCAAATTTATTTTTGCAATTAAATTTATTGTGAGAACACACCAGCGTGTTATTCTTCGTTCTTTGATCAGCTTAATTAGTCTTTCTGTTGACTGTTTTGAAGTACCGGTACTTAATTTTTTTGTATTCTTTTTTTAAAATAACTTTCATTAAATATTTACCAGGCTTTGGTTTGGTATATTTAATAAAAATAAATTAAAAAACAAAGCCAATTATTAAATATTTCCCAAATCGCTTCTCTAAAAGAAGCTTTTAGCTTTGTAATTACAGCTCTAGCACATCAACCTGACTCCGTGTTCTTCTTCACCTAAAGCTCTTAGTCTAATTACACAAGTGTTTCTTCAGACAGATAAGAGCTGGGGTTTGGAAGTGTATGGAGAGTGCCCGAGATAAAAAGGTTAAAATAATGAATGGCCTTTTAGCAGTTTGCTAGGTAGCTAATGACAGTGGCTTGCTGGTGTGCCAGATCTCTGGCAGCTCCTGCTGGCATTCAGCTGTCACAATTCCCCTGGGAACATCTGTGTTTCATCCACTGATGTCTCCAGCACTTTCTATTAGGAAAGATATATTTTAGGGATTTAAATTATGCATTTGCTACGGTATGATTTACTGTGGTGTTACTATTGCACATTGATGGTAATTCCATGGTACCGGTGTTGTTATTGTTAACTAAAACTATTAAAAATAAAGTTGAAATAAAACAAAATGTCGATGAAATGTAGATGTTAGATGGAAAACCTAAACTTGTACATTAAACCACTTACAAACATTTAAACATTTGGAGAATTAAATCTTTTATGTCTGGTTGGTTTGTGGATATCTTTAGTAAAATAATAATTACTCTAATATTTAGAAAATGTGAGTGATGCTGCTTGCTAGTTTTGTTAACTAAAGCTATTAAAAATGATCTGAAATAAAATAAAATATTAGACAACAATCTTAAACTTTGCCTAAATGTTGCCTTGGCGTCTATCTAAAATAAAATTGGTTTAATTGAAAGTAAATGAAAAGTAAATGAGAGCTAAACTGAAGTATTAAAAAAACTTTTAAAAAAAACTAGTAAAAATGACAAAAGACATTTTAACTAAACTTAAAAAAAAAGAAAAAAAAAAGCTAATTTTGAATATTAATAAATACTATAGTAGTATATAAACAATATTAAAATAACACTACATTGTACTGTTTTATATACCGTGGTACTAAATGATTTTCACATTCATATACCATGGTATTTACACAGTACTTTAGGTAACCTAAAAGAAAACTGAGTTATATAACTCCATGCCACCATGTCCATAAACATCTAGTCATAAATCCTAAAAAGCAATACTAACAAATTGCTAATTAGATCAAGTAAAATCAATCAAGATAAATTATTATTGGATAAAATGAAATTCCCAGCTTTTCAAGTGTCTATCCAGTATTTATTGTTAGAGAATTCTTTTTTGTTCCCATTATGGACCCAACATTTTAGTATTTTAATTAGCAATCTTGTACATTCTTTGAATAGTGATATTATATTTAGTGATGCATAAAGGCATTGAACTTGGTTGGTAGACATTAATTGCACAGCAGAAAGTGAACATGAGCTAGATTTTAAAATCGGTAAGTATTTATCTGATAATGATTTCTTGAGCTTTAATTGTTGCCGTTCTCTGCAGAGTTCATGAGAAGCCCGTGTGTGGAAGCAGGGCTCATTCCTCCACTGGTTCAGCTGCTAAACTGTAAAGACCAGGAAATTCTGCTCCAGACGGGACGAGCCCTCGGCAACATCTGCTACGACAGCCGTAAGTGCCCATTATCGCTCCCTCAGCCATTCCAACCCCGGTGCATCGACAGTGAGATATTTTCTTGTCTCTTGGATGATTTGAAGGGGAACTGCTGGTGCAGTTGTCTGACAGAGTGACATGAGGAAGATAGATTGTAGATGCATGGCTAAACTCTTCCTGCACACATTCCTTTCGCACATGGTTTAATGTAAAATGCACAAGAGCTTATACCATTCCTAAATTCTCATCGTCCCATAGATGATACGTGAATATGGTATGAGTGGATTAATTGAATTTAGACTATTAAATTCATGCACACTTTCAACAATTAATTATCATTTATGTAACAGTCCATTGTTAATTATTCTGTACTTGAACCATATTGATGAACTAGCAGTGGTTGATAATTGAAATGATATCTTAATGCTAACTTGTCAACTCTGAATTTTTGCTTTTTGTTGTAGGGAGAGTGTACAGTATGATTTATGGTTTTAATGCATCTTGCCCCTTTTGCTTGCCTTGTAATCGTAACAGTACAGTGGTGTGAACCGTATTGACCTGTATGTTGTAGAAGTCTTAAACCTTTGGGACTTCTAGAGTTTAGGGAAAGGAAAAGAGCTTTGTCTGGATGAAAAACGGGAAGACTGCCGTTCCCAAGAGTGTGTTTGAGGGTGTGTGTCGAGCAGCTTTTGATTTTGACTGATGAAAACATGAGGAAGCAGACATTTTTCCACAGATTTATTGACTTAATCCAGTTATTTCCATCCGGGTCCACTTAAACCTATAAAGCATAAATCATATCTTAATAAAAAAGCAGTAGGATGAAAGAGTTTTACTTATAGTGTACCTCTGAACTGACTAATTCCCTTTTAGCAGGTAAATACATTTAAAATGTACAGTCCAAAAAATATTGCTGACTCATCCTGCACTCCACAGAATTCTCTCCAATCAAATGCTCCCTAGAACGATAATGTCCCTCCCCTAACACCACCTGTAACCAATCAGCAAGTAGTAATTTATGCGGTGCGTCCCAATTCGCATACTATCCATCCTAAATAGTATTTGAAAGTAGAATTAGTACATCCCAAATTGTAGTATGTTAAAATGAGTATTCCAAAGATACCCTGATAGTCTATTATTTCCGGTCAGAATCCGAGGTGCAGATCCGTGCACACTCTAACGGCTAATATTGCCCACAACCCATTGCGCTTTGGACGAGGATTCGATTAGAACTACATCAACACAAGTAAAAAGTGTTGAAAAACTACAAACATGGAGGATGTGCGAATCCGTCGGCTATGTAGAGAGGTTTAGATAAAGGGGTTTGAGTGATTATCAGTATCTAACCTGACAAAAATGTATTTATTCAATGTTGTCCTCATTATATTTCATCTGCAGAAGTATTGTGAACTTTTGTAAAGATACGTTTAGCCATTAACTTTTAAATGCATCATCATATTCAAATTGCAAACACACGAGGAGAGTCTCTGCATTAAAGAGCCACGACTGGCAGATCAACGTGCTACAACATTTCTCTCCGAAACTGTAGGAAATGAAATAAAATTGAATGGAGGAATTTAACTGTGACAAGATGATTGACAAGGGCAGTTTACGGTGACAGGATGCACGTAACTAAGCGACAGAGCTGTCCGTTAAAGATGATGAAGTAGTTTGTCCCAAAGCTTGCCTACTCTTTTGCTACACACTCAAAAGTCCTTGATTCTTCACATACAAAGTATGTACTTTTTTCCTCACAAGTATAAGTAGGCGAATTAGGACGCAGCAATGGTTCATGGCTGTGAGACAACCACAGCCTGGCTATTTTTAAAAAGAGGAGCGAGCACATCAATATGCAGCTCTCAAACGTCCTGTTTAAAAAGGAACATGAACTCAAGAAAGTTTAATTGGGCAACTGATATGATTCTTCATCTCATGTGAGTGCTCATAATTTTTAACAGTTTACCCTTAGAACAGTTAATGTATCTATGTATTTATTTATTTTTGAAGTTGTTGGTAGCAAACGAAATTTGCTAAATCATAATAATGACATCATTTTAAATAAATCATAATTTTTATGTTTTATTCCATAATTGACTTAGTATCTCATAATTTGGACTATTTAAATTATGACTTAGGCTAATATCTCATAATTTTAACTTTTTAAATTATGACTTAGCATCTCATCATTTTGACTTTTTATTTCATAACTGACTTAGTATCTCATCATTTTGACTATTTAATTTAGGTCTTTATCTCATAATTTTGCCTTGTTATTAATTGCATAATTGACTTAGTGGGCCCTATCTTACACCCGGCGCAATGCAGCGGCAAGCGCGATGCAAGTGTTTTTTGCTAGTTTCAGTCCGACGCAATTATCATTTTCATGTCATGCGCCACATTGTTTAAATAGCAAATGCATTTGTGCCCATTTGTGCGCCCATGGGCGTGCTGGTCTGAAAACAAGGTGTGTTCTGGACTGGTGCATTGTTGGCACGTTGCTATTTTGAGGCAACAGAAATAGACTGCGCCATTGACCAACTGAACCCTGGTCTAAAGTCGATGAAATGTTATTCTTTTTTGTAATTTAAAGAGCGTGTTAGTGATGTGCGCCTATAGGCGGGTCCACAAAGCGCGTACACTCTGCTTATTAAACACACATGGAAGCACAGCAGCACACAAACATGCCAAATATTTAAAATAAAAGGATTACAATGTAAAAAATTATTATTGTGTACATAAAAATATGGTGGAAAAAAGGTGAGTTGCTCTATTTCGATTGTTTCCATAGACATCAGTGTTTATATCTGAACTATAAACATTTCTCCCAGTACTTCTGTGATAATATGAAAATTTGTTACACAGAAATAATGATACTGTGTGACTATGAAGCTGTTTCATACCTAGATAGCCTAACTGCTCTTTCTGGGTCAGCGGCAGCACGAACACAGATTTTAATGTTTATAGAAATAGGAAGGAGATCGCAGTCTTTTAACGATGAATCGTGCAGCTGTAATTATGATTTAGTGATGCTAAATGAAATTTTGTTGAATATGAGTTAAAATAGCACATTTCCACCTTAGTGTTGATAAAAGAGATGTCTGTGAGGTTTAATAAGACAAAAAGATTGGGAAACTGGCTTAGTCTATGATATTGGTGCATTTATAGAGATCAAGCTAGTTAAGCTGTGCAAATGTTCTCGAATTACTAGCAATTAAGTAGAGATTAAGTTATAATAACTGTTCCGTTTCCGATTATTTATGTGGTTACTAATAAAAAGACCAACATGAGATCGCATTAAGAGCTCTTGGCAAATGGACACAGATGGTTTTAATGGTGAAGCTGATTGACGGAGCAGCTGATCTAGATCCCCAATGACCCTGACCCTTTGATAAAGATGACACATGTCAACGGATAGTCATGCATTTCACTCAAGGACTTCATTGACTTGCAAACCCCACGCTGTAGTATCTTTTTCCCTACACCGCATCCGAAAACCAATATTATACGCCATTTGGAAATCTTTCAACGTCTTTGTTTTCCGTATTCTTGTTCTTTTACTTCGTTTTGTTGCATTTAAATCACTTTCTCACCTTTTTAAAAAAAAAATCTCTCTTCCTGAATTGTGTGATAGTAGGCAGTCGTCGTAGACTTTGCGTGGGCAAGCACCAGTGTAAACAAACCTGAAACATTGTTCATACCAACTGAGCTGACTCATATCTGACACACAAATACTGTCATCTGTTCGCAGAGTTTACTGGAAAACCTAGCTATACATAGCATAAATATAAATCACTGGTGTATAGGACAGTATTTTGCTTCTCTGAGAAGTATGACTAAATATGGGGTGAAAGTACTGTATACAGGATTGAACTGCAGATTTGTGATTCATAAATCACTTTTATGTAGTCAAATGGTGTTGTAAAGTAGGACATTGTAGTGTAGGGTAGGAGCATGAGATGGCATTTTTTGGATAAACTTTATTTTAAGGTGTCCGTGTTACTGGGATAGTTCACCCAAAGTCTGTCCAGGAAGAAGATTATCCTCAGAAACACAGAAAACTGGGAGAGGAGACAGACAAATACACTTAAATTAAAGGGTTTGTTCACCCAAAAATGAAAATTCTGTCATCATTTGCTCACCCTCATGTTGTTCTAAACCTGTATGAGTTTCTTTCTTCTGTTGAACACAAAAGAAGATATTTCGAAGAATGTTAGGAATAGATGCAGACAGTTGACGGCACCCATTGACTTCCATAGTAGGAAAAAAAATACTATGGAAGTCAATGGCTATGACGTCAACTCCGCTGAACCCTGGTGTCTCTGTGGATCTTTTAACACCTTCCCTTGTTAGTGAGGGTGTTGCAGTCTGGATTTTGCTGTGCTTCTTCTGCACTTCTGGTCTCTGGACTCTGGTTTGCCTTTAGTTACGTCTGCACCTCAACTTCACAGCTGTAAACAAATCCTGTGCTGGTGTGATATGCATTTTCAGCAGACACTTTTTTGATCTCATTTGCGGTTCTTTTACCTCAAAGTTGTCATTTTCTCGTGTTCTCAAAGAAACATTATCAGTTGTCATATTCCATTCCATACGGATGCATTCATGGATCCCATCCTGTCTCTCCATTAAAGGAATCGTTCACCCAAAAAGGGAAATTCTGTGATTCTGAATCATTTGAATAGGTCGGGATGACATGAACTATTCCTTTAACGCCCTCTTCTCTGTCATTGTGTTTCAGGTTGCTGTTTCTTTGTGTCATTTGTTGCCTTTTTTATTGTTTATTTCTTTTTTTATGTGACCTCTTTGTTTTGCAGATGAGGGCAGAAGTGCAGTTGACGCAGCGGGTGGTGCTCAGATAGTTGCCGAGCACATTAAGTCTCTGGCCCAAAGCACTGACCCGGCCACCGGGAAGCTCTTGACTGTCTTTTGTGGCATGCTGATGAACTATAGCAATGATAATGGTAATGACCAATCCCGCAAACCAAGAAGGCGATATTTTTGAATGGTCCCTTATTGGTATAGTCTGAGATGTTCACTAAATGATTCACATATTAATCAGTTCTACATAGATATGACAACTTTTATCTCATTCTCTATAAAATAGGCATGCACATTTGACTTTCTGACTAGCACAGTTCTGACTACCTCACGGTTGAACATTAATGGTAATATCTGTAGGGGACCACTCTAAGAAAGCCTGTTTCACTTCTCTTATTTATTCTGAATCTAATGTCTTTCACTGATTTGACATGATAGGTTTGCTAAATGGCTACATTTTGCTGCTTTGATCGGCGACTAGCTTTGATGTCCTTTGCAGCTGCTGGTGGTGTTAATGTTTAGTAATATTGTGACTCCAGCTATTTTTTATTTTTTATTCACCATCCCTAATAAATATTGTCTAATTTTGCCACTTTCCGTACATAGACTAAATGCAAAAATACAGTATGGGCCAAAAGTGATGTTCTGAGGGGACATATATATATCTTTTTTGTGACCTTATAAGTTCGGTTAAATGATGAAAATATTTTAAATACTTTTAAATATGATGGGAAAGCAGTCAATAGTCAATATTCTGATCATATATTTTTTTCCAAGCACATTTTACCAATTCCGAACCACATCAATGTTAATAACTATGATTAATTTAGTATATAATACAAGTGATCTATAATTTGTGAAAAACGCCTTATATTTAGATGTGCATAATTATTAAACAGGTTTTCTTTTACTGGTAAAATGGGCCAAAAAAGAGATTTAACTCGCATTGAAAAGTCATAAATTATTAAATGCCCATGACAAGCATGCAATACCAATGCAATACTAGAAATTCCAAAATGATATCACTTATAAATGATTATATACAAAATTAATAATAGTTATTAAGATTGATGTAGTTTGGAATTGGTAAAATGTTCTCAGAAAAAAATATGATAATATGAATATCGACAAAAAAAGCCAAACTTTACTATTAAAAAAAAAAGCATAGAAAAGCAGAAAGCTCACAGGAAAAAGCAAACATTAACTGCAACATAATCAGATATTAATATTTTGTTGGTTCTCTCTTGTTTTTACATCTGTTTATAATTTATTTGTATGACAGCTTGGCCAAAAATATATATACGCAATATGCTTGCAAAATCTTTAGCAAATTTTAATAATATTTGAATAAAGGGTGAAGATGTCTGTTTTCCTAGGCCGGACATCACTTTTTGCCACTACTGTAAACATAATTTTAATATTATTTATTAAAAAATGTATTAAATAATTTTTTTTATTTTTTTATTTATTGTTTCATAAGAAATACATTTTTCATTTAAAGACACGATGTAAAATGTTTAATTTTGACTTTATTTTAAAAAGTAGCTGTGTTTTCTGACAAAAAATTAAATTCTCTATGCATAAAAAATGCAAACATTTAATTGGCACGTTCTTTTGGTTCCATCAACCAATCAGTCCCCTTGATAAGAGAAGGCAGCATGCAGGTTTTCTTTTAAGTGTGCCAGCCGAGTAACTGCCATTGATATGAATGGAAATAGCTTTCACCAAGTTTGGACTGCTTAAACAAACAAGCAATGTTTTGATTCGCGCTGCATTTTAAATTAGAATTTTAACATTGAAAATGACACACTTCACCTTTAAAAGAAAAGTTCAGCGGGATGCATTATTGGGACACAAGTAAACACATTCTACAGTTTCGAGTGTCCGTATCAGTTGTAAAATGCCCAGGTTACATAAGGCTCTGGCCTTGTGTTTTGCAGCAATGCAGTGCATTGTTAAATATTTAAGGGAATGCAGGCAGTGTATTTACATCCCTGTGACTTGATGTCCTTGAATAATTGATGGACAGGCCAAGCGCTGCTCCCTTCATCCCTGTTTGCCAGCAAGGCTTGAAATGGTAATAGCTTTTTTTTCGATCCATTACACCTCGCATCCAGAGGCTAGTGCAAATCAACAAATTTAGGTCAGGTATTTTCGTTTTCGGTGTCCTGATGAAAATAAATGGTCAGATATGAATTTAATGGAGGAGAACAGCCAGTGGGCTGTTTATTATCGCTGATATCACACTCATGCTGTTTTGAACCACGGCCTTTTTCTTTCTCTCATCTCTGTTTCACTCAAATGTTGTCTTGTAACAGATTGCGTTTTCTTGCAAAGTCTATCTGTTCTAACTTAAAGCCTGTCATCATATTTACTAAGCTACCAAGATAAATGACTCATCTAATCACATAAGCTTATCACTTTGGGATTTTTTTTCACATGGGAAAAGACTTTACATGCCTGGTGAGACATTACACTTGTCTAGCATATCTGTAACCAGAAATACTCACTGAACTGTAATGTCCCTTTTTTATACCCTTGTGAAAAAGAAGTGTGGTTCAGCATACTTTTAAAAGAGGAATTATTACGCAAATAATTTACTTTAAAAGAAAATGGGGATAGTTCACCCAAAAATTACAATTCTGTCATTAATTACTCATCCTCATGTCATTCCAAACCCGTAAGACTTTCGTTAATTTTCGGAGCACAAATGAAGATATTTTTGATGAAATATGAGTGATTTCTGTCGCTCCATTGACAGCTACTTAACTACCACTTTGATCATAAAACAAATCCATATGAATTGAGCGGTTTAGTAAAAAATGACTGAAGAGACACGGTCGCTTTATATGATGAACAGATTGAATTTAGGCTTTTATTGACATATAAACTTTCATCAACTCACACATCAGTTGTGGTAAACAGAAGCTCAAGCATGTTCACATGACATGCGAGAACCAATGAGGTTCATTCTCGTGTTACGCAGCACGTTTGAGCTTCAGCAAGAACCAATGAGGTTCATTCTCGTGTTACGCAGCACGTTTGAGCTTCAGCAAGAACCAATGAGGTTCATTCTCGTGTTACGCAGCACGTTTGAGCTTCAGCAAGAACCAATGAGGTTCATTCTCGTGTTACGCAGCACGTTTGAGCTTCAGCAAGAACCAATGAGGTTCATTCTCGTGTTACGCAGCACGTTTGAGCTTCAGCAAGAACCAATGAGGTTCATTCTCGTGTTACGCAGCACGTTTGAGCTTCAGCAAGAACCAATGAGGTTCATTCTCGTGTTACGCAGCACGTTTGAGCTTCAGCAAGAACCAATGAGGTTCATTCTCGTGTTACGCAGCACGTTTGAGCTTCAGCAAGAACCAATGAGGTTTGTTCTCGCACGTCAAGCATAAACAGGTTGAGCTTCTGTTTTTGTCCGCTGATCAATGTTTAAATGTGAATAAAAGTCTAAATTCAATCCGTTCATCATATAAAGCGATCGTGTCTCCTCAGAAAATTTGGACTAAACCGCTCAATTCATATGGATTAGTTTTACAATCTCTTTATGAACTTTTTGAAGTGTCAAATTGGTAGTTGCGTAGCTGTCAATGGAGGGACAGAAAGATCTCAGATTTCATCAAAAAGATCTTAATTTTTGTTCTGAAAATTAGCAAAAGTCTTATGGGTTTGGAACGACATGAGTGTGTGAGTAATTAATGACAGTAATTTTCATTTTTGAGAGAACTATCCCTTTAAGTGCACTTCTTTTTCACGAGGCATATCAGCTCTTGAAATGTAGGACCAGGAGAATGTGCTATATTTTTTATATACTCTCAGAAGTTAAAGCACTTGAACTGTCCGTGACTATTCACAACAAAAGCATTGCTGCAAGAGCCTTATTGCTTTTATTAAATGGTTACGACATCTATTTGTATTTGTTGAAATAGCTGTTAGTATATAATCTATTTTAGCATGGCTGACAGGCTGTATTGACCAATCAGCATCCAGTAGTCGAAGCGTACTTTTAATTGTGTGCATTTTTGTATTGTTTATATTGTAAAGAATATATGCAGAGTCACTAGTTATGCAGTTCTTCGGTATAATCGAGTCTGTGATGGCTGAATTTTGCTGTTTGTACACTCTCAGTGTTATAGCCCTCCGCTTCGCCGGGACGTTAAACCTTTAAATCTAGCATGAGATTGAGATGAGATGCAAACACTTCATAGTTCTTTTAGGAAACATGACTCATTCTCCATCAGTGAGCTCTGCAGGTCCCTGGTTTCTCTGACGTGATTTGGGCTTCGATTACTGGCAAGAGTTCCTCAATGATTTCTGGCTTGCGTCCAGTTCTGCCAAGGCTTGTTATGTTGTGTTTTCTCATTTGATACATTCACCCAATAGATGTTGCTTAAATATTCCTCTTGCTCAGACCAGCAAAGCTTCTGTGGTGGATAAAGCGAATAACAGGAAATTATATAGGAGGGAAGAAGCATTTCGGACTGTCAACTGTTTGTTAAATGTGATGAAGGGATTTCTGTTTTAAAGTGCCTTATACTCTTTCTTCAACTCATACTCAATAACATTTTTCTCCTTTTTCAACTGCGGATGTTTTCCTCTTCCTGGACTGTCTTCTTAACACAGTGCTCTGCTGTCTCAGCTGCCATCTCCTCTTTGCTTCATTGAATTTACTGATCAACATCTGCTTCCCGACAAATCCATGGCATCAGATGTGTGCCGGACGGTGCCGCCCATATTTGGTGTGTCACGGAGACATTTCAGGACAAACTGAAACATCTTTGAAACCGGGCTTACTTTTAACAGCAATGCAAAATATGACTGTTATTAAAAGTAAACAAGACATAAAATGATACATTTAGTGAGCTTTATGATTAAAATATGTAGTGGTCGTCTGATATGGATTTTTTGATGGCCAAAACTGATATTTTAGAGAGCAGGATGGCCGATATAAAGCCTAAATGATATTACACTATTTAATTTAATTAACATGCATAACAAATTGCTGCAATGAAATTTCGATTTTTTTTTGGACATATTTGCTAAATTATAATTATATACAATATGAAAAAAATGAACAAAAATAAATATGTAAAAAAAATAAACGGATTTATGCTTTAGCAGCTTCTTGATTCTGTAATTACACAAATAAAGAAATCGTTAAAAATGAAATAAACACTGCAACCAATAGGGCACTCAGTAATCTGGTGAAAGTAAATTTGTTCAAATAAAGAGAAGGTAATGCTAATTTTACATACAATACACATTTGACATGTATGTGAAAGTAGCAAACTGGCATTGAAGGATTTTGCTCACAGGTAATTACCGTAATTATGAAATTCAGAATTATGTATTTCTATGGTGACACTGTCAATGCCAAAATGAATCTGCAGCGGTCATGTGGTACAAGTCGGAGCTCTCAGAAAACTCAAGTTCACAAGTTGTAATTAGGAGTTCTTGGAGTAAGTGACCGCTTTTACAAGTCAGAATCTCGTAATTACGGCATGGCGCGAACGAACCTGCAGGCTTTGGCGTTCTTAGCGTTGTCAAAATAAAAGTCCAACTGCTGTCAAAATAAAAGCTACTTCTGACACTTATCTGTCAAACAATAAAACCTATGCCAATAATTTAAAGATGTAAAACATCTGCCTTGATGGTGTATCAGTCGGCCACTACAAATAATTCAAATATCTGCCAAAATACATGCATAAAAGGTATTCTCTAAAATAAATCACAAAATGTTATGCAAGCTTGATTCTCTGGTAGATTTATTTGTTCTAAAGACATTTAGATATTTCTGCTGGAGAACAAGTGTGATTGAGCACAGGAAGAAGGACCTGTGCTTGTGCATGAATAGTGATTGCCTAGCAGTCCTTTGTTCCACTGTGGTCTTGATTTATCGTTTACATTTTCAGGTCGAGACTATATATTTTCTGTGCTAGTCTCAGTAAAGCACTCTACAAAAATGAAATGTCAGAGCGTTATATAATGTGGCTGCGTTTTACATACTGCCGGTATTACTTTGATCCGGTGAATGGGCTCTTTTAATCTGCAGCTTCTCACACAATTGCAGAATGTAAACAGTGATGAAATCACTCATAACCAGTGATTCATTTTCATGCCTTTTATTATTTTTTTTAGCAACGTCTTGCTGAAGAAATCAAGTCATGTACATAAAAAAAATGAATGAGTGATAATTAAAAACAAAATAATAATTATTGGAAAATATGCTCAATATATAAATATATCAGTGAGTTACACCAAAATAAAATGTTTTGGGTACAATAAAAAAAAGTTGTTCACTAAAAGTGCTTTTGTTACTTTTTTAATTGAATCAGTTTTTATATTTTTATAAAGCTTTTAATTTTTTTTTTTTTCTGTTTTAGTAATTTTAGTTCTTAAACTTATTTCAGTAAGTGTTTTAACACTATGCAATATACAATTTTATTTTGATTTCAACTTTATTTAAATTACTGAAAACATTTTTTAATAGTTTTAGTTTAAGGGTACGTTTCCACGATAACCATGTACTAAAAACAGAAACGTTTTTCCTTTTGCGTTTTTCGCATGCAGATGTTGTCAAAATAATTCCTGTTCACATGGATCAGCTAAAACGAATAAAAACGCTGTATTCATGCCAGGCCAGTAGTTGGCGATGTCACTTTGTAAAGAAACTATGCGCCTATAGACAAAACATATATGTATGCGCATGACATCACAGTTTTCGCAAATTCACGTTTTTGTAGTTTACTCAAAGCCAATAATGGTATCATTTTCAAAAATGTGCACTTTCAGCCCCCAAAACATTGTTGTGTAAATGACCGGCCAAAGTGCATAGAAGTTTTCAGTTTTTAGTTTAAAGCGTGTTCTGTAAACGGCCCCTTAGTTTTACTTTTAATTAACAATAACAACACTGAGAAAAACATTTGACAGAATGAAAATCACATTTTTGTCTGACATTTTGACTGAACATTGCTGCCATTGTACACTGTCATTAGAAAAGATTTTTCCTATTATGATGATGATGATGTTTGGGGATAATCCATTTTCTTGCAATGTAATTAGCAGAATAATGATGAATATTGGACTTTAACTATCAATACATTTTTTGTTTTATTATCAAATCTGCAAAAAGTACAGAAAATCTCATGTGTTTTCTCTCCGCTCTAGACTCGTTGCAGGCCCAGTTGATCAGCATGGGTGTGATCCCAACACTGGTCAGACTGCTGGGTGTTCATTCTCAAAACACCGCGCTCACAGAGATGTGTCTCATTGCCTTTGGCAACTTGGCAGAGCTTGGTGAGTTACCGATTCAATTCAGTCACATTGCCCAACTACATATCCACACTTTCATATATTCAAATACTGTTTATTAGGACGTATTGGCTAAAGTCAACACATCTCTTTTGACTGATCCTCAAACAGAGTCCAGTAAGGAGCAGTTCGCCTCTACAAATATTGCAGAGGAGCTGGTTCGGCTCTTCCGGAAGCAGGTGGAACATGAGAAGAAGGAGATGATCTTTGAGGTGTTGGCACCACTTGCTGAGAATGGTGAGAATCACAGTGATTGACATTGAGTAATGATGAACACGAATGAACCAGTCAATGTAGTGTCTTTTATTGAAACACTTACAAAATGTACATTACAATTTTTGAGCATGGTACCAGGTTATTGCCATTATTCTTGAGTTATTTGTGATTTTTTTAATTTTATATTTAATTTTTTTGATAAAAACTGATGAAGATGACCAGTTTCCAAATACAAGACTGTTAGACTTTAAAAAAAATTATGCAAGAAACCATCAGCCAATGCCGATAAGTTGAACCAAAAACTGAACCTTTTAGTATTGTGGAGATCCGTGCAAACACCAAGATATATGAATATGGTAATCATATAGCATTACCGTCTGATACTCTCACTATATCGCCACAGTATTTATTTGTAAAGCGGTGCCCTTTATCTTTATGTTTTGAAGGCGGACCAGTGTTTTTTTTAAAGTGCCTCTATTATGCTTTTTCATAGACTACCTTTCATGCAGTGTGTAATATAGCTGTTTGTGAATGTAAAAGGTCTGCAAAGTTTTAAAGATCATAGTAGTGCACAACAAATAAAGTTGTTGTCTCCTAAAAGAAATAATTGATTCTGAATCAGCAATTCCAGTCTCACTTCTGTAAAATCTATGGAGGTTTGTAGGTCATTTGCATAATGCCAGCCTATGGTTTTCATTGGTTGCCTGCGAACAACGTCTACTTTGCCCCTCAAACACTGTAGTTGTTCTGAGACTGGAAGAGTTTGGTTCACGTTGTCGACATGTCGAGAAAACACAGTGTTCTGCGCTGCAAAAGCAAATCCACTTTGCATGGTTACTGTTCGTATCACTGTGTATCAATCGCTGAGGAAGATCCAGAGCTGAAATTCAGATAATGGTAATTAATGTAATTAGCATTTTGTTTCAGACACGTGCTGTAAGTGGTAGACCAATCACAACAGACTTGAGCCATCTGACCAATCAGAGCACAAGTAGGTTCTCGGAAAGGAGGGGTTTAGAGAGACCGAATTCTTTATCAAACCGTTTCAGAAACTGAGAAAAGAGGTGATGCTGCAGTGTTTATTATGAGAATATTACAGTGTTTTTTGACCTTGGGTGCATGTAAACCTATTGTAGGAGACTCCAAAACAAAATGAGGAACCTTTAAAATAGCATAATAGGGGCACATTATTTCACAGTTGATATTTCTCTTACATAATTTCAATATGTGCGTTAACACAGCACAGGTTAAGCTTCCAAGTTTAGTCATGCTGCGTTTGCTTTCAGCATGAGTTGAGGGACAGTAGTCGTTGATCAAGCTTGAACATGGATATGGATGTTGGCACGTTTCCCGCGGTAGACCCACTGACCCAGTGACTGAGTGACTTCAGCAGCCTCAAAGGCTTTTCCTCCCAGCTGTGAGCATGTTGTGTTACTTATATAGAAAGTCATACTCTACCACCTGTTGTGGTTGGAAACAGGACACTTTATGAAATGAATGCATGTGTTTGCAGCTGTGTTTTGTCTCAGAAATCTTGAGCATGAGCCAACAAGACTTTGAGTTCAAATTTCACATTTAAAAATCACCAAATTTTACTTCTTTTCTTTTCTTTTCTTTCTTTTATGTAAGCTTGAACATCAGAACCATTCAAGCTACAGAGAGTGACATGCCTCATAATGCAAAGCCTTGCTAATTTGATAATGAAAATCATTCAAAATGCATTTTCCAAGACTCTGGCTATTGCCTCCGGTTGAGTCGCGAGAGAGAAAGCTACAATTAAGCAGATGCGTGAGATTTCTCGGCTGCTTCGCTGTCTGGATAATAAGTGTTATCACTTGTCTTCTCTGCCGTTGCCACATCCATCGTTTCCTCAAAATAGGACTCTGGGGTCTGCTTAAAGCTGCGGTCTGGACTTGCTTATTTGAACGTAAATCCGCCCGCCACGGTCAGATGCTCTTTTTGTCTGTGAGCTCGTCTGAGGATTTGAAGTGACATTGAAATGTGCTTCTGGAAGAAAGCTGTGTGTTTAGATGGTGAATCTTAATTGGTGGAGGGAAATAGTTATTGAGGTGTTATTTGTTCTGTGAAAAAGTGTTTCAGTTTGTGTATTTTTGATACGTTGCAAAAACGTTGTGCCTTTGTCTTGTTTTAGAGCTATAACTTAAAACAAATCCTTAAATCCTTTTAATTCTTTAATTCAACAGTATTGCACACTAATTTCAGCCTTGTTTTCAGAGAATACATCTTGATGTTTTTTATTTATTTCATACACCATTGAAAATATTGTAGTTTCTTCTTGTTTAAAACACAAACCTCAAGATGTTGTTAAATGTCTGCTTTATTTCACTGAGATGCTATTATCATTTATAATTATAATTTAACAGTATATATACAATATATATATATATATATATATATATATATATATATATATATATATATATATATAAAAGAAAAAAAGAACGCAATTAACGCAGCACTACCTTTTTTTTTTGCCTCGTTTTAATGATTTCCTGTTGCGGCTGCTATTGAAAAGGCCGAAAATACGCCGCCCCGCCCCTCCGTGTTCGGCGATCAGTTTTCATTCTCGCGCAGCTTTCATGAGCGGGGCTTTTCCGCTCCGCGTGTGTGTGTGTGTGTGTGTGTCGGCACGCTGCGCTCTCTGCTCAATGTTCCGCTCCGTGTTTGCGCTGCGTGTTCTGCTCTGTCGTTAACGGCCCAAACGCTCCAATCATGTACCGATCACACACTGGAAAAGCAGTCCGCTCAAATAACATGAAATTTCTCAGTAGTAGACTTCTGTTTGCAATAGCCCTACTGAGCTGCTATAGTCATGCTGGGCAACAATGGTAAAATGACCTGCTCTGATCACATGCTCTGGTAATAATAGCTTTGTAGGACTATATTTTATTTTGATAATTAGTAAAAAGATAAAAATCTGTTAAATTGATTGTTGATTGATTATTGAAAAAGAATAATATATTGATATATTGATGTTTAATATTATTTTAATATAGGGCTATTTTCTGTTCCTTTTTTTCCTGTGTTGTTTAATTTAATTAGGTGATTCTAAGTTTAAAAATTGATGATTACAAGCTTGGGGGAAATGCAATTAATTACAGCAAATTGTGCAATTAATAGTTTTTTTTTATTATTAATTCCCAGCCCTAATATATATATATATATATATATATATATATATATATATATATATATATATATATATATATATATATATATATATATATATATATATATAATATGGTTTTAGTTAACTATACTAACTAAACTAACTGATTCTCCTAAAACAAGTCTTATTGTTTTGTTTTATTATAATTTTTTTTAAATTAAATAAAATGATGCAGATTAAGAAAGATATAATATGGTTTTATTCCATTTTCAGATTATTTCATTTGTTTTTAGCATAAACAAGCAAGCATTTATTTAACAACCCTTTTTGCAGGTTACTGTATGAAAGTGTAAGTGTTGAATTCGAAAATGTTAACATTTAAACATTTATGTTAAAAAAAATTTTTTAAATGAAAATGTTATTCTATATATTGTTTTGTTATTTTATATTATTTTCTAATCTTAGGTATAAAATATAGTTAGTTATAGTTATATATTTTGAACTGTTAGAATTCATGACTGTTCACGTGAAAGAATAGAACGTATGAGCGGGAGAGAGAGAGCAGGTGTGGGAGATGGAAAGCCGACAGTATTGAGAGCATGTGTGAAAGCGGCGCTTTGGTTGTTAGCATTCTGTGCACAGCGCCGCTATCCCATACTGCCAGTCTCCAAGACAACGGCCTACTTAGAGCCACTACACAGCACTACAGGCCAAGCTCTGTGAGTCACGTGGACCGCAGCAAGAGTGTGTGTGTGTGTGTGTGTGTGTGTGTGTGTGTGTGTGTGTGTGTGTGTGTGTGTGTGTGTGTGTGTGTGTGTGTGTGTGTGTGTGTGTGTGTGTGTGTGTGTGTGTGTGTGTGTGTGTGTGTGTGTGTGTGTGTGTGTGTGTGTGTGTGTGTGTGTGTGTGTGTGTGTGTGTGTGAGATATAGAGGGGGAAAGGGTGAGCAGCGCTGTACCTGAACAATGCAGGCGTTTCATAACCAGCCAAATGCGTAGTGAGACGCCCATATGTCTGCGAAACAGTCTGACCTCAGAAATCCATCCCTGCAAGATTTCCCCCCTGGCTTGTTGTGTCATTCGCTGATTGCATGAATCATCAATATTCGGTCAATTGGATTGTTATTCTGCATTTTTTGGAATGCAAAATACAATGAATTGTATTTGTTTATATTTTAGAAATTGTGTCATGGTGTAACGTTCATTACATCACTGTGTCTAGTTTAGTATTTATGGGTCAGAGGATTATGTAATTCAGTCTATGTATTTGAAGGGGAAAACATGCATTTAAATGCACCAGAGTTGGAGTCTGTATGAATCTGGGTCTCAGTTTATGGTCTGAGATAGTTGTCAACTGATAAGCATTTAAAAAAATGTGTTGCCAATTTCTAGCCAAATGGTTGGCCAATAAAGTGCTGATATATAGATGATGCAAAATGATATATTTAAATAATATAATGTTATGATAATAAATAAGATCATCTGTACACATAATTGCTAACAAAACAACTTTATTCAAACAAAATGTTGTTTTTTTATTTTATTTGCTAAAAACTGACAAAGATTATCCATAGACTGTTTTTAGACTTTGCAATGCTGATAATTATGTAATATAATTTCATGATGGAAAATAAGATTGGATGTACACTAAGTTCTTAAAATCAAACAACATTTTATTTTATTAAATAAAAACATTGAAAACTGACAGATAGACAAGGCTGCTGTTAAACTAATGTAAGACTGATTTATACCACAAATAAGATCAGATGCACACTAAAGTGCTAAAATCAAACTAAATATTTTTTTTGTATACATACAACTCTGTATGTATGTATATATATATTAATTGCAACTTTTTATCTCACAATTCGGACTTTTTTTCTTAGGATTTAGTTTATATATCACAATTCTGACTTTATAACTCACAATTTAGAGTTTACATCACAATTCATTCTATTCTATTCTACATCACAATTCTCTGAAATAAAGTCAGAATTTCAGGACATAAACTTATTTTCTCAAATATCTAAACATTTTGACATTATTTCTCAAAATTGTGAGAAATAAACTTGCAATTGAGTGAAAAAAGTCAGAAATATTTCTCAGCATTACGACTTTATATCTCGCAATTCAGACTTTATAACTTTATTGCAATTGCGAGTTTGTCTTACCAGTGTTGCCAACTTAGCGACTTTGCCGCTCGATTTAGCAACATTTCAGACCCCTTTAGCGACTTTTTTCCAAAAAGGGCCAAGTGACAAATCTAGTGACTTTTTTGGTCAGAATTTTGAGATAAAACGTCACGATTATCTTTTATTATTTTTTTATTTTATTTCTGTGGCAGAAACAAACTTCCATCTAAGGCTGTATTAGACTTAGAAATTAATACAAGAAGCCATCAGCCAATTTTGGTAAGCTCAATTTAAATTCTGCATTTTCTACTTAAGTTCATTATAATGTCAGACTGGTTCTTGGACCAACAGGTTTAGGTTTGGTATCTGGGTCTTGGAGTTTGGGTTTAGCCTGAATCTGAGGTTAGTTTTAGTTTGGGTCTTAAGGTGTGTGTGTGTGTGTGTGTGTGTGTGTGTGTGTGTGTGTGTGTGTGTGTGTGTGTGTGTGTGTGTGTGTGTGTGTGTGTGTGTGTGTGTGTGTGTGTGTGTGTGTGTGTGTGTGTGTGTGTGTGTGTGTGTGTGTGTGTGTGTGTGTGTGTGTGTGTGTGTGTGTGTGTGATATTGGTCTGTATCTGGTCTTGACTCTAACTCTGATGTGCATCAGGATTTTAATATGGGCTGTGAAATCCCTGTTAGACATGAAGGTGTTAATGAAGGTTGAGATCTAATAAGATCTGTCTCTTTCTCTCTCTCTCTCAGATGTGATCAAGCTTCAGTTGGTGGATGCTGGTTTGGTGGAGTGTCTTCTGGAGGTGGTGGCTCAGACGGTGGACAGCGACAGGGAGGAGGACGTGGCTCAGCTCAAGACGTCCTCGGACCTCATGGTCCTTCTGCTGTTGGGAGGTACAGGACCAAAACTCTGGCAGCACTTAAATAACCCTTAAATAAACAGTTTGAGGTACATTACGTCATTTCTTCAGCTTGAATAAAGCAAACAGGGCCTTATAAAACTTAATGACATGGTGTCAAGCTGTGACCTCATACTGTATGTATAATGAATGGAAATTTCTATTCCCAAGAACGTTTTATATAGTTTCCCAGCAGTTATATAAGCTCATTATTGGCTATATAGGGATCCACGTCCTTTTACTTAGTAAAGGTAAGGGTGAAGTGAGTCCTTTCTGGCAGATGTATTTTTCACTTCATCAATATTAAAACACTAGCTGAATAAGTGGTGGGGTATTAAAATTACTTTCACTGAATGTATTGAAGACATTGAATTTTGATACCTTTTCCAACCTCACATACAAAAGTTTGGGTTTGGTAAGATTTTTAAATGTTCCTTTTTAAATATTTTTTACAATTTAAAATATCTCTTTTTTTTATTTGAATATATTTTCAAATGTAATTTATTCCTGATGCAAAGTTGTATTTTCAGCATCATTACTCCAGTCTTCAGTGTCACATGATCCTTCCGAAATCATTCTAATATGCTGATTTGATGCTCAAGAAACTAGAAATGTTATTATCAATGTTGAAAACAGTTGTGCTGGTTAATATTTTGTGGAAAAAAAAGAACAAAAAGAATCAAAATTCTTTAATGAATAATAGATATTTTAAAAGAACAGCATTTAGTTGAAATATAAATATTTTTTAACATTATAAAAGTCTTTACTGTCAATTTTTAGCAATTTAATGCATCCTTGCTGAATAAAAGTATTAATAAAAGAAAAAATATTACTGACCCCAACATTTTGAAGAGTAATGTATATTCTGTCATTTATAAACATGATAATCATCCAGATTGTAAAGTGCGTTTCTCTCTCAGCTCTTCATTACAAAGAAGTCAGGAAGTTTTCTTGTTCATGTCCCATATCAGATTTATTAGCCATACTGCTATAAAAAGGAATCTAAAATAAGGTAAAAATGGGTTCAAAGTAGGCTTGGGCGGTATTCGAATTTTGATACCGTCAAACCTCCTCCCTGTTTTACCGGGGTATACGGTATTACCGTGACTAATTAAAAATTATGACATAATGGGCTCAGACGGCGTCACCAAACTGTTGGCTTGTGCCTACACCGTTCAGAAACTGAATGCCAGATCGGGCAAAAAATAAATAAAAAATCAAGCCCAACCCCTGCACGTTGTGAGTCAGGAGTCAGGCCGACGGCATTAACTGTTATTATGAGCCGGAGCCCACCATTATTCAACATAATATCTGTGTGCGTGCAACAAGCAAAAAGTGCCTCTGTAATCCGGTGACACGTGTCCATTGATTTTTATTAATACAACTTTTCTGCAAAGATGGAAGTTGACGATCGCCATCTCTGTAGTGAACGCGCCTATAGAGAGAAATGCACATCATTACACAATCAGAGAGTGGCCTTTTTTTTTTCGTTTTGAATTGTTTCGTTTAAAGAAATTGACGATCGGCATCTGAACGCTATAGAGAGACATGCACATCATGGATTACAGAGAGTACGTTAGGCTAGTCTATTTATTTTCGTTTTGAATGGTTTCGTTTAATGAAATTGACGATCGCATCTCCGTATGAACGCGCCTAGAGAGAAATGCACATCATGGATTACTCAGCCTAATCAGTGAGTAGCCTATTTCTTTCGTTTTGAATTGTTTCGTTTAAATACATTTCAAGCTTTATTTATATATATTTGCCATGTCTGTGAGGCATAGCCTACACTGAGTTTCGGTTAATTTATGAGATTTCAATGCAAGTGACCGCGGCATGCCCATCATGTTATGATTATCCAGGAAATTGGTTGATGAAAAATGTATTAAAATTAAGAAACAATATATACAAAACGAAATTCGTTTTAAAGAGGCCTTTTACAAAACGAAATTTATTGAAGTGGTCAAATCGTCTGACTCCCGATGCATCCCATCTTATTTGTGCCGTTCACTTTTCATAATCAACAAAGATGGAAAAAATAACATTATAATATTTTAACAAATACGAAACTTAATGCGCTTATTTAATGAACTCGAGAACAAAATGCATCCTGGCAGCAGTGAGTGGGCGGTTGTTTCGGAGATGCGACATTAGGTTAGAGGTGTTTACATCTCTTGTATTTACCGCCTCTCCCTTCTCATGCGGTTGGAACCAGAAATATTGCCAAACTGCAACCACACATAAGCAGTTTTTAGGCAATAAATAAATTATATATATTATAGGCTATATAAGTGCCGGTATTGAAACTGATACCGGTGCTATTTTAAGATCCCGCGGTATCCGATATTACCGCCCAACCCTAGTTCAAAGATATTTTTTTTATAGAATTTCCTTTGTTAAATCAACTTTTTCTCTAAATCTGAGCTAAGTTTAGCCAAACTGTCATGATTTCACTCAAAACTAAATTTTGGCAAAATGCTAATATGAATTTTCTTTTGTAGTGTGCCATAAGTTCACTTCACTTTCTCTTTAATAAAATGCAGATTATCCGTGATGTATTATCACAACCAGCCAAAACCTAATACTGGTTCATTGAATAGTTTAACCTAGTTGGTCTCCATCTTAAAGGCATTGTAATTTGTCTCATTCTCTCATGTTACTGTATTTGTGTTGTGTTTGCAGTCATGTGTGATGTGTTCTCCTGTAGATGAGTCGATGCAGAAGCTGTTTGAGGGTGGTAAAGGCAGTGTGTTTCAGAGGGTTCTCTCATGGGTGCCCTCCAACAACCACCAGCTCCAGCTAGCGGGAGCGCTAGCCATCGCTAACTTTGCCCGCAATGGTAAGACCTCAGGCCTACAAGAACTTGGAGGATCGTGTGGTCACTGTGTTCAGATTGTGAATACATTTTTCTTTTTTTGTGTACAGATGGAAACTGCATCCACATGGTAGACACTGGTATTGTACAGAAGCTTCTCGAGCTGTTAGACAGACATGTTGAAGAGGGGAACGTCACGGTGCAGCACGCCGCCCTCAGCGCTCTGAGGAACCTGGCCATTCCGGGTCAGTCTGAAATTTCACTCAATCATTGAATGATTCACCAACCTCTGCATAAGTGTCTTAAAACTAAATCTGCATCATTTGCCCTGTCTTCCCCAGTGGTCAACAAGTCTAAGATGCTCTTGGCTGGTGTGTCGGATGTAGTGCTGAAGTTCCTTAAATCCGAGATGCCACCAGTCCAGTTCAAGCTCCTGGGAACATTACGGATGCTCATCGACACACAGGGTATTTATTAACCGACCACGATTCTGAAAACAAAACGTTTAAAAATATCTATAGATAGTCCCGCCCCAGAATCATGCCAGTGTTGCTGTGCTGGACTGGTTGTGATGCTCAAACAAAATTTGCGTTAAAATTACACGCTTGCCTATAATTTAGACTATATATAAACTTAAAAAACATCATGAAATGACTCGTTGATTGATGTTTTCTTTTCTGTATTAACTACGATTTGCTGCTTGCTGTTGATGTTATATTAGGAGGTGGGGCATTTCCATTCTAAAGAGAATTTGATTGGACACAAATGTGGCCACGCCCATGAGTGCAGGATGTGTCATCAATATTTTTGGTTTGTTTTTTTCTGAAAGAGAAAAACTGCATTCTAATGTTTGTCCCTGTTGTTACTATGAACTTAAAACTTTAAAAAATAATTTTCATTAGCTGAAATGGAATATATTATTTATGTTTATTTGTATTTATATAATTATTTTAAGATGGGAAAACAAATTAGAAATGTTACCTTTGCAACTAACTGAAATTTTTTTTATTTAGGTTGATTACTAAAACTGAAATAAAAAATAAATTAAAGCTAAATAGAAATATAAAAAATAAGAAAATTGACAAAAGCACATAATAAAAAAGACTAAAATGTAAATTAAAATCAAGATAAATAAAATAAAAGCTCAAAATAAATGTAAATTTAAGAGACGTAAGTCGTAGAGACTTGAAACTTTGAGGGCTGGTAGTACTAACACCTCCTACAACTTCACCAAAGGCGCGCCCCGAACGGCCTGACGGGGGCGCTACAGCGGTCAAAAGTACGAAATGGCTCATAACTCCTAAAACCGTGTCTTATATCGTTGGAATCCTTGGCTCAAGGCGGACACATGCCTCGTATTTGCTCGTCACACTGGGAGAATTTTCGGGTATTTTGGGTTTTTCCAAAAACCTACTTTTGCGAACTAGTCCTAGGTTTTTGGCCCGACCGGAACCAAACCAGTGCAGCAAGATTCTCTGGAGTCTCATTGTCAATAGTTATCAAAAAAAGTGGAAATTTCTGTTCACGGTCCCTAAGGGCCGCCAAAATGTTTTACTAAATTGGCTATAACTCGTGAACGGAATGAGATATTTTCACCAAACTCAGCACACCTATGTAAGAGCTCATTGGCGACTGGCCACTTGGTGGCGCTATAACTGTTAAAAAGGTGTCAAAATTATGTATTTCTATGGCAAATCCCATGAAATGGCTGAAAGCTGCCCTCTTCCTGCCTAATTTGCATACAACCTCACAAAATCAGCCGTGCGCATTAGAGATGCACCGATTGATCGGCTGGTGATCGGAATTCGCCGATTTTCACGTGATCGGCCGTGACCGGCGACCGGCCGATCAGTCTGACAAATGCCGATGTTATGCCGGTCAAATGCACTCGGGCGCCGCATGATTAACATCGCGCAACATCAGCATCACACGTGCACACGGAACACACATGTAGGAAACCTCGTGAATTACGTCCGTTCAGACCGCAAACGCGTATTTTTTTCCGGCGTGCATGTTAATCAATAAGTGCATTCACAACGAGAGCAGGAGCAGCGCGTGAGCGTCAAGCAGGAGCGTCACGAGCAGTGAAGCGCGTGTTTCGGCGCCGAGTCTTTGCTGCACTGCTCACGCTCAATTAAAGGGAAAGCACACATTTGATGGACAAAATAGCCTAAATAGGGTTTCACAAAAAAGTGCCCAAAATGCACAGAATTTGTGTGTTTTAACAAGAACTGGAGTAGGCTATGTCAGAAAAGAAAACGAAGACTAATATTTATAGAAAATGTACCCATTTAAACTTGTTTTATGATTCAGTTTGTACAAGTGATTGCAATAGGCCTGTGTGTGTGTGCTTTGAGAAATATCTTTATACTGCAAGGCTATATTTATTTAATTTTTTATTTATATAATATTTTATTGCCATTCCCTGTTTTCATACAGACGTTTAGTTTGCTAAATACATATATATAAAAAATGATTGGATATTGAATGTGAAAAGGAAATGGTTCTTCCATAACACTGCACTTTAGATGTGTGTGAATTACCCAAACCTGGAGTAATTTATATAGTTCTATTTTATAGCGTTTATCTGTTCAAAAAAATATGTACTATGCAAACTAGGGCTGTCAAAATTGCTCAAAAATGACGTTCGAATATTCCCTCTAAAAAACACACGAATATTCGAACATCTGGTTGCGCATTTTTTCAATGACGCGCATTACGTCAATAACAGGACAAATTAATACAAAGAGACATACATAACTTGTATAGGTAGTTAATTTAAGTTTAAACATATTTGACAATGTATTACCAACACAAAACCAAGTAAATAAACTAATGGCCAAGACCGCAGACCTCAGTCTCGCTCACTCGCAGGCACTCTCTCTCTCTCTCGCGCCCTCGCGCTCACGCTCTCTCTGCTCATAACGGTTTAAATGAACAACAATAAGCACATGTTGAGTGCTGATCAAGAGTTTTGTGCAAGCAATTTAAGGTCGCGACTCTTGCCCCAAATATAGCAGGCTTCATTCAGTGATTGAAACAAATGTATTAACATTAATTGAAGTTTTACAGTATAGAACCGACATTGAACGCTCCGAGCGAGCTGTGGTAAACATTGAACTTTTCTGTTTAACTTTAAATAAAATGAGGCACACAATTCCGAGAAATGTGACAACAAAGAACTTTTACCCTGAGGTTCATAAAAAATAAAGTGCTATTAAAAAAGAAAAAGGCTACTTACATTATTGGTGCTTGTATTAAAAAAAGGAAAAACTGACTGCAATTTATTCCATTGTCTTTTAGTGCACTGTCAACTTTCAGCAGTGCGACTCGTGTGACCTGTCCCTCAAGCCTTGTTTATACTCGACGCGTCCGCACGAGCGCGAATCGCCCCCTATCGTTTCAAAGAATAGTACAACGGCGAGCGCGTCGAGTATAAACGCCTCGTCCGTTTGGGGAGGTGCGCGCGCAGTCTGCGGAACAAGGCTTCAGGCAGCGCGCGCGCCCACTCGCAAAGCAGACAGCCGCGCCTCTGCTTCCGCGGGCGTGTTTTTCCATATTCGAAATTCACATTCGAATATAAATTTTCACGTTCGAATTTCTGTTTTTTAAAACTATTCGAATATATATTCGAATTTAGAATATTCGTTGACAGCCCTAATGCAAACTGTAAAATGTTCTATTACAGAAAAGATATAAAATAAATATTTGTGTGTGCTGTAAAGTGGTTAGAAAAAATGAAATCGGAATCGGCTAAAATCGGTATCGGCAGGTCAAACTTAATGAAAAATCGGAAATCGGAATCGGCCCAGAAAATTGTAATCGGTGCATCTCTAGTGCGCATGCGTCACTAAAGAAGCTTGGAAACTTTTATGGATGTCGGGCCAGTGGTGGCGCTTTAACTGTTATAAAGGTGAAAAATGCTCTATATTATCCTATGCTTATTATTCCGTACCTACTTTTTGTATTTTTTTTTTTCTTCTACCAATTGTATTTCCTCATCCAAAGCAGTAGACAACTGCTTAATTGATGTTACAGGTAAATATAATGTTTTATCATCTGCATACATGACTGTCCATGCACACTTTAAAACAAGAGGAAGATCATTGGTCTTAAACAACTTCCTTGAGGCACACCACATTGCAACTCTTTCACATCTGAATAACTTCCATTATAAAATACACATTGTCCCATTAGACAGTTAACTTGTAAACCAATGTACAGTATGATGAGTAAATTTGTAACATTTCAGTTTATTCAGCAATAATTTATGATCCAGTACATCAAAAGCTGAGCTAAAATCTAAGAATACTGCTCCTACTTGTTACTGTCATCAATCTGTGCTCTCTCAATATGCATGCTGAACATTAGAGAGCAAATTATTCTCCTTAAAGAATAATTGAATTTGCTCACAAACTATCATTTTCAATACTTTGCTAAGAACTGGTAGCAAACTTATTGGTCGACTATGATGACCATTAAAACCCAGTGCTGCATTTTTCTGTAGATGAATAACCTTTGCATCTTTCCAAGTTAAAGGAAAAATCCCTTTTTCAATACTGATATTAAAGATGTGGCAAACTGGTTCTGCCAAACAACATTTCCTCTCTTAATTTATCAACTTTATTTATGAAAAAAAAAAAAAAAATCCAATTTCATATGGTTTAAAAATAGTTAAAAATGAGTCACCTGTATCAATAAAAGGAATTTGACTTGATTCCCTATCCATTATTTCATTGAGTGTACTCCACATTTAAATTCACTTATTTTAATTTTGTAAAACATTCTTTTCTTTTTCCTATTAATTTTAGTTCTTAATTTGCAATAGACGTCCCAATCCTTCTTGTTCCCAGTTCTGTTTGCTGTACCCTTTGCCACATCTCTCTCAAACATTGTTTTTCAACTCATTAACAATCCATGGTGCCCTAACATTCACTGTACATGTGTTCATGTGTTCATAGGTGCATGTTTGTCTTTCAAATGCTGACAATGCATTATCAGGATGAACTTCCTTATAAACATCAATCCAACATACATTATTTACATCTATACAAAATGATTCTTGACTGAATCTCTAATATGATCTTTTATAAAGTACGTTTGGTTTCCTAAGTTTTCTAAGTGTTTACATGCTTGCTAAATAAAACATATTATCTTTTTACGCATGTGCTTAAAGGCCTTAAACCGCTTGAACCCTGATAAATGCTGCTTGCAGCTTTAATTAAAATTGATAATCTTACAGATCACTGTATGCTTTACAGGTGTTTAGCTCAGTTAAAGACAGCATGTGTCATTTGATCTGAGGCTCAGGCTCGTCCCAGCTGCCGCCGCACAGCAGTTAGTCTCTGATATTAAGTGAGCAGAGGATCGATGGCACTCTGTCATTTAAAAACTATGGATCTGCAGACATGGGATCCGCCACGGATGAATTTGCATTGCCATTCAATGGCAGCAGTCCAGCCGTGTTAGCCGTCAGTGACAGCTTGGGTTTAAAATGAATATTCCTGGGTAAATAAACTTAAATACTGCTTAAGCTTTATCGACAGCGTCTGTGACTTGCTGTCAATTACCACAGGCTTGTCTCTCAGTTTGAAAAATCAAGTGAAAACCACAAACACCTTGAAGACAAGAGAAGACGATTTAAAATATCGAACTACCATAATGTTTAGAAAGTATAATAGGTAACATTTTACAGTAAGGTCCGATTTGTTAACAGTTGTTGGTCAATGCAAGTATAATGAACTAACAGTGAACTGTTTTTTACAGCATTTATTAATCTAGGTTAATGTTCATTTCTATCATTTTTCATTAGTAAATACGTTCATTCATAATACATTAATTTGTACAAAGAATATGTGAGTACATATTAGCCTTAATCAAGATTAATAAATATTAATATTTTGAATTCGCTTTTATTTTTAATGTTCTAAGGTTAAATTATTTTGTGTGCTTTTGTCATTCTTTTTGTATTTTTTAATATTTCTATTTTTATTTCAGTTTGTTTAAAAAAAGTTTTACTTCCCCTTACACTTATTTTATTTCTGTTAACTTTTCATCTAATATTTATATTGTATTTCAGCTTTATTTAAATTAATAAAAAGCATTTTTTAATAGTCTTTGAGTTTTAATTAACAATAGCAAAACTGATCCTGCTAAAAAATAGTCACTTTACAGTTAATTCATAACCCCTTCATGTAAGAGCTTTAACAAAAATATGAGTCTGTTCGGCTTCCATTATACTGTATATGCGTTTCCTGCTCTTTTCTGCTTTTTGACAAACTGAGGGGGATGAGTTTTCACAGACGTGATCTATTATATTATATTTAACACCAGAATATGCCTTTAAGAGGATTGTGCCATAAAAGATCTACATCAGCATATCTTAGATGTTCAAATGTAGCTTCATAAAGTATTAAAGCCACAAAGTAGCTCTTCCTTTAATTTTTTTCCCTGGAAAACCACAGTCCTTAAATCTTCTCTTAGGTTAACAACACCCAGTTTATAAAGGCTTCCCATTACGAGTTTGTGAAGATGGTCGTCGAATGCTGTGTTTCCATAGACACATCATGACCATACTCCAGGATGACACTGTCAAGATTCATCAGGCTCAAATTATGAAAGAATGGTTGGGAGGAGCATGAAGAATAATTTTCAGTTTTCTTTATCAAGTTCCATTTTCAGAGTCCAGACCTTAAATTCATTGAAAGTCTTTGGGATGTGCTGGAGGAGACTTTACAGAGTGCTGGACTCTTGCATTGTCAATACAAGATCTTGACCAAAAATGTATGCATCTCTTGATGGAAATAACATCACATTTATTTCAATCAAGAGATGCATGCATTTTTGGTTGCACTGCTGAGGTGCATCAGTTTCATCCTGTAAAATGGCTTGATGGTTGTTTAAGAAATGAAAAGCTACACACTCCATCAATTAGGGTTAGAAGAACTGTTGCCAAACATGTAACATGCTAGAAACATAATAATCACTGCAATAATGATCCAATCATAGACTTAAAGGTGCATTAAGCAACTTTTTCATGTTAAAAATACCCGTTTTCTAACCCATACATGCTTAAACAATTGCCTGATGGGCTGAATGAGCCCTTCTCTGATCACTGAGATTGTCTCTATAATCCTGTAAAGTAAAATAAATAAGAGGGATTCGGGCCGGAATTTTAGACTGGGCGTGACGTCATGCACGTTCACGGGCACGCTCACCTGGCTATGTCTGGCAGGTTTGTGTATTCGCCGCCATTCTCCGTAGAAGATGGATTCTAAGAGACCGGCTTGTAGTTCATTTCAAACACCAACGCAAACTCCACGTAAGATAAAAAAAAGATAACTTTTGTCCGTGAGCGTGCACACTTCTGGCTGCAGTTTCGCTTGCCGCCAGAGGGGGCATAGTTCTGCAAAAACTCAGAGACTTGCGCAATGCACCTTTAAGCATTTGCTTATTTAAATCCAAACAGCGACTTTGTGTGTGTGTGTGTGTGTGTGTGTGTGTGTGTGTGTGTGTGTGTGTGTGTGTGTGTGTGTGTGTGTGTGTGTGTGTGTGTGTGTGTGTGTGTGTGTGTGTGTGTGTGTGTGTGTGTGTGTGTGTGTGTGTGTGTGTGTGCGCGTGTGCGTGTGTGTGCGTGTTTGTGCGTGTTTGTGTGTGTGTGTTGCAGCATGTGCTCCACTGTGGTTTGTGTTGGGTAGATTATGTTCAGTGCTGTGTGTGTTGCAGCTGATGCAGCAGAGCAACTGGGGACAAACCCAAAGCTGGTGAAGCGTTTGGTGGAGTGGTGTGAAGCGAAAGACCACGCCGGAGTGATGGGAGAGTCCAACCGCCTGCTGTCCGCTCTCATCCGACACAGCAAGTCAAAGGTCTCACACTCGTGCACTTCATTCTCTCTCTCATTCCAGTAGCTATGTTTCCATCCACCTGTTTTTATGCACATTGTGAGAAATTGCATAAAAAATGCTGGATGGAAACACCAGGATGCAAATCAATACTAAAAATGTGCATCAAAAACGTATGCTCTCAATTGAGGTGGATCATTTTTTAACATAATTTTTAAATTACGATTGAAACGCATTTACCAAACAAATCCCTCGATGCAAAACAAAAAACTCACGTGACTCAACAGTGGGTGTGATTGGATAACTGGACTAACAAGCGGACCAATCGCATTGCACAGCCTCTCAAATGTTAGTTTGGTCGTTCTGAAATGCCTGAGTCTGTCATCAAAAAGATTTGGTTTATTTCCCTCCCAGTAGAGTCTCACATGACTGCGTTCCCAAACACCAGGCATCCGAACGCAAAAGAACAGCATGTATTGCATTTCGTCTGCACACTTTGAGGCACAAGTCATTTATGATGTACGAAAAACAGCCACAGTGGCTTCCCCGATTGCAGCAACCCCCATTTTTAATTAGATATTTTGCACCAGTTTCCCATGAAGTGACGATTTTGTACTTTTGAACACATGGGATGGAAATGGTGCTTTATTCGCGAATGTTTTATGCAGTATTCCAAACATTTGAGCATAAGCATTACATTCGCAACTTTGGATGGAAACCGCTGGCGATGCTTTACTGATGTTGCAGTATTATGCCTAGACGTGCATCATCACACACCGTACCCTGAGCAGGCTTGACACGACTAAAGCCAGGTGCACACCGTACGATTTATAATAGTCACAGTCAGACTGTACGAACATGATCCCCCTATACAGCAGTCAAGACTCGTTAAAAACGGACGAAAAACAAGAAGACTCGTCCAGAGATTTACATCATCAGTCCATGACATGTTCGGTGACTGTGAGACTGCATTCACATGCGAGATAGAAATGGGGGATAGCAAACTATAATAATCTCTAGATGAGTGGCAATCAAGTCTGTTAATGTTATTTATATGTTGTGTTTTTAATATGCTTTAAGACAAACCATGTGCAAATTCATAAGTCAAAAACACCATTGCTGAGTATTTTCTCCTTAAAACTGCAGTAAATCAAAGACAGTCTCAAAAACGCGGTTTGAAATCGCCATTGTTCTCTATGTAACAAATATTTTGTAACCAATCACGTGCGGGCGGGGTTTAGCATATCATTAACTATGCTGCGAAGCAGGGGAGTCTCGAGAAAGTTGTTGTTTCACTTCAGGTTCTGCACTCCTATTGGTTTTTGATTCGACGGTTGTCGTAGAAGAAGTCACACTACGGATTATTCAGATTTTGGCCTAGGATCAGAGGAATCTCTTCGGATTCACAATATTTGTCTCAGAAGGCCAAATCGTGGCCAAATTGGTACAGTGTGAACCCGGCTTGGAGCAGCGAGCAGTAAATCCCATCTCTACCATGTAAATCTTTTGTTTTTAACCGGATTTGACTGCGACAAGGAATGCACTATAGTTTAGACAAAACATCTATTATGTCTGTGTATTAAACATCAAATATGTTCTGATTTTGTTGTTTCATGCAGCATTTTCACTTCTAGTGAGGGTGAAAACATTTATTATCTGGGTCATTGAGTCATGGTGTTATGTGAGAAACGGTTCAGAGATTTCATTGGACTCACAACTTCGTACATCAAAGGAATTGTGTTATTGCAGCCAATTTTTCCATCACGATTCATGTCCTCTGGAAGGTTCTGACTGCTTTTTTTCTTTCTGAATAGGATGTGGTCCGAACAGTCATACAAGGTGAAGGTGTTAAGCACTTGATAACCATGGCGACGAGTGAACACATGATCATGCAGAACGAAGCGCTGGTGGCCTTGGGTCTCATAGCAGCACTAGATCTGGGTAAAAATCAAGGATTACTGTATGTTATATAAATCTGTAAAGAGACGCTGACACATCTGAATGTCTTCCGCAGGGTGAATTCAACTACACTGCAGTGTTATTTTAGCATTGTCTATATGCTGTTGTAGTATTTATCAATGTTAAATGATCTTTTATTTTTATAATTTCAGTTTTATATTTTAATTTTAGTTTAACTTTTAGTCTTTTTGTTATGCTCTTTTTCATTTTTATTCGTTATCATTTCTATTTAGCTTGATTTTTATTTATCTAAGTTTTAGTCATTTTAGTACCTCAATTTGTTTCAATCGATTTCAATTACCAAAAATTCTTTAATAGTTTAATTTCTAGCTAATAGTAACAACACTGTTACTTTTGCCTTTGACAAAAAGGGCAAAAGAGACCAAATTTACATAAATTCACCTTATTTGATCACATTCAGAGTTTTAGTAGCAATTTGGTGAGGTTGATAGTCTAATTAAAATTCTATAATAACTAAACTTACAAACTAACATACTTTTTATTATATTTAGAAAATACTAATTTCATGCATTTAAAGGGCTATATGTAAGAATTTTCATGTATTAATCATGTTTTAATTGTCAATATGTGAACAGCTTGTAACAAAACTTAAAAAACGAGACCTTCCCCGATTTCCTAGGTTGTCTATGAAAGCCTGTAAACTGATTCTCATGTGAAAGCCTCGGGACGTTTTTGCCGGGAAAATCAAAAGGAGTGACATTTATGTGCGCCCCGGAGAACCTTTCTTCTGTTCAATGACACATGAAGCGAATGCTTACACAATGTGCAGGATAATTCCGAAAGAGCTATTCTGTACTGTAATGTCAATGTGTCATGCAAAGAAAAGGGATTCATTCAAACTATAGTCTCACACAGCCAGATCTGTACAGTCTTAAATATACTTTATAATCTAACTATCATAACAGTGTAATTTTAATTGGCTGGGGCAAACATATCGACATCACTATGATCAGATGCTTTCTTAACTGCTGCTTTCTCACCGCTGACATTTTTTTTTCTTTGTTTATTTTGTTATTGAGAGGAGATCGAGCAGCACATATTTACATATTCATCTAAACGTTGCTCTCAGCAGCGTGGACGCCGTCGGGATGTTTGCTAAGGCCTTGTTTGCACCTGGTATTAAGATGCGTTTTGGTCGATTGGATCACAAGTTTACACTACAAAAGCAATCTGATCAAATGTGTTTTCCACTACCTCTGGAAGTGGTCGAAAGTGGACAAGCTCAAAAAGCTTTAGACCTTTTTTACACCTGAATTGAGTGTCGTCCACTTGTGATCCGATCGACCAAAACGCATATTAATACCAGGTGTAAACAGGGCCTATCAACTTTTTACTTCTAAGCGAAAAAGAATTGTACGTTACGTGAGTACGAGTGCGAGCACGAGCAATACGTTTCTGGCTGCAGTTCACTTAACGGCCACCGGTGTCGCTAATAACAAGGGTTTCTGAATACTACATATAGCCCCTTGAAGCCTTTAGTGAGAGAAGGGCATTCGTTCAGGCATGTCCAAATGTTTTGTGCTGTTCAGAACTTTTAACTGAGTCACTTCACGGCTTTGATTTCAGACTGTGCAGAGAAGGACTTTGTCGACTCCAATCTGGTGCAGGTTCTGCACAAACTACTGACAGAGGAGCACAGTGCACCAGAGATCAAATACAACTCCATGATTATCATCTGCTCCATCATGGGATCTGGTGAGTCAAGAGATCACAGAAACAAATGACTCAACACGTTCACAAGTGTAGGAAGGATTGAACCAAAAGAATCCTGAAACTACACTTAAACAGCATTATTATTGTTAACAAAAACTATTTGAAATAAAAGAAATGATAAATATTAGATGGGAAAAACTTACAAATTTTGCCTTAGCAATTAGAAATAAGCTTACTTAATACATTTATTTAATAAATAACTATATTATGCATAAGTTTAGCTAATACATGCAACTAACCCTAAACCAAACCCTAATACTAACACTATAGTAAGTTTATGCAGTGAATTATTATTACTCGGTACTTAAATGCTAAATTAAATTATGCTAAATATCCATTTTGTTGCCAGTGACACAGGCAATAACGTCAGCTGCGCGTTCTCGCTCTCTTCTCTCCATTGGCGAAGTGACACACACCCGCCTCCTCTCACTCACTCGTCTCATTCGCTCCGGTTAAATATTGCTTGTATTGCGCATAAATGTACAAATTCTAATTTTAAATACTAATTCAGTCAAACACAGTCAGTTTTGGAACCTAATTAGTTGATAAAAGATAACGCAATTTGTGTAACAGTATATTGGATCCGTGCATAAACTCTTAAAGTGACAGCCGCCTAATAAACCTGCTTATGTCTGTCAATGTTAATCAAAGAACAAAAAATAAATAAAAATCACTCTCTGCTCTTGACTGAATAACTTTTGTAACTAATTGTAAGAATTAATCTGTATTTAATTTAAAATTAAATTAAATTTCTGTTGTATTTCTTCCCTGAATATACTGTATACCCACCTGAAAAACTTAAAGCTGTGTTTATTTCATATCTCTTTTTATTCTATTGCATTTAATTGTGCTGTTGTTTGAAATTTGTTTTATTTTATTACTGTCTTTTTACTTGTTTTTTATGAAAATACAATTTTGCATTGAAGTAAAGTAGATTTTTGTTTGTATATGCTGTCAATTATAGTTCTTTGGAAGAAAATCGGAATCGGCAAACTTACACTTCGTAATCGGTTAAGAAATTTGCAGTCGGTGCTTCTCTACTTAAAGGGGTCCTATTATGCCCTTTTTCAAAGTCTTGATTTTGTTTTTGGCCTCTACTTGAATAGTTTTTCAAGCTTGAATTTTCAAAAAACTATATTTTTCACACATTTTAAATTGTTGCAGCACTTCTCTTTCCAATTCTGTCAGTAATGGCGCTTTTCCACTACACAGTACCAGCTCGCCTCGGCTCGGCTCGACTCAGCTCGGCTCGGCTCGCTTTTCGCTCCGTT
Organism: Leuciscus leuciscus; assembly: GCF_965113295.1. Classification (NCBI taxonomy): domain Eukaryota; kingdom Metazoa; phylum Chordata; class Actinopteri; order Cypriniformes; family Leuciscidae; genus Leuciscus; species Leuciscus leuciscus. The sequence goes on from NC_138726.1 coordinate 9,137,961, forward strand.
TTCCATTGCAGATAGTACCTCCACAATAGTACCTGGTCGTCATAGCGACGCCGCAGGAAACTGCCGTGACTTAATCTTTTACGCGAGACGCGCGAGACACACCCGCTACCCACACACACAGGACAATGGAGGAAATCGAGTGTATGCTGTTTTTGGATGTTTTTGTTTTTGCTGTTTTTTATTCAGGATACTCCGTCTGGCGCGTGCAATGATGACGCAGTGAATAGTGACGATTCTCTCTGACCAATCAGCAGTCTGCTGTGTTTCCACGTCACATTTTAGTATCGCCTCAGCTCGCCTCAGCTCGCTTTAGAACCTCGCTGGAGGTGGTACGAAAAAAAGTACCTCGAAGCAGGTACAGGTACAACTTTTACACAGTGGAAAACCAAACAGAGCCGAGTCGAGTCGAGGCGAGCCGAGGCGAGCTGGTACTGTGTAGTGGAAAAGCGCCATAACACTTTTAGTTCTGGTCTCTATGAAGCCCCTCCTTCTGAAAAGCGCAATGTGCTCTGATTGGTCGGCTGGACCAGTGTGTTGTGATTGGTCGACATCTTCAAACGTGTTTTGGAAATGTCACGCCCCTTACCAAAAACTGCAAGTTTCAACACACTATAAACGCAACTCATCCAGCACCCATTTTTTTTGTGAATGCCTCGGGCGGGAATTATTTAAATGAACAATATTGTGACGTGTTTGTTCCCGGAAGAAAACTCAAAACTACAATGGAGGCGATTCAGGGAGTTCAGAAACAGTGTTTACTGATATAGAGAATAACTCCCATTGGAGGGACTTTGTGATTAGTAACTTTGCAGACCTTTTTCATGCTCAAACAGCAACATTACACACTGAAGAAAATGTTTTAAAAAATCACGAGGACCCCTTTAAAAATAAAAATTAACCATGATCTTTACTTAATATCCTAATGATTTTTGGCGTAAAAGAAAAATCAATAATTTTGATCCATACAATGTATTGTTAGCTATTGCCACAAATATACCCGTGCTACTTGTGACTGTTTTTGTGATCCAGGGTCACAAATGTAGTGTTAACTTAATTATTAAATTAATATTAAATTATTAATGTTAACATTTGTTATTCTAATTTTCTAATAGTCTTCATAATTTTTGTAAAGTAAAAATGCAAGTTAAATGTGTTGTGTTTGTTGTTTCATGTGCCGAACTAAACTCTCATGAAATCACTTTATTCCGTTTGAATGGTTGAATTGTGTGTTTTCTCCTCTTGCCATAGAGCCGCTTCACAAAGAAGTGCAGAGCTTGGCCTTTATCGACGTGGTCTCCAATCTCCGCTCACACGAGAACAAGACGGTGGCCCACCAGGCCTCTCTCACAGAGCAAAGGTTAACAGCACAGAGCTAAAAGACTCTTACGCACCATCTCCTCCCTGCCTGCTTCCCCTCACACACACATATCTCTCGTTGTCATGTGCCAAGATGTTGTCCCTCTGCATTCCCTGCTACAGACTCTGAAAGCCCTCTGTTTGCTCCGAGCATGCAGAGACGCGTTACCCAAAGGCGGCCATACTTTATAGACAGCCTTCTGCAATAGATTCATACCCGAACTGCAAAATATTTTTAAAAGACCATAGCTGTGATAAAAAAAGAAAAAAGAAAAAAATGAAATTCATCTGTAAAACCATTAAAGGTTTAGTCCAACTAAAAATGAAAATTACTCGCCCTCATGTCGTTCAAAACCAGTAAGACTTTCGTTCATCTTCAAAACACAAATTAAGATATTTTTTGATGAAATCTGAGAGCTTTCTGTCCCTCCATTGAAAGTATATTCACCTAAAAATCTGATGATTCAAGATGTTGATAAAATCCATATGAATTGAGCGGTTTAATTCAAATCTTCTGAAGAAACATGATCACTTTATATGGTAAACGAAGGCTCAACCATACATGCGAGAACAAACCTCATTGGTTCTCGCACGTCAAGCGAACATGCTTGAGCTTCCGTTTACTATATTTGATGCCCTATGTTTGTTCGTGATCAGTGTTTATATCTGAATAAAAGCCTAAGTGAAATCTGTTCATCATTCAAACGATCGTGGATTTATTTAAGTGTCTTCTGGTGAATGGAGGAACAGAAATCTCTCAGATTTCATTGACAAGATCTTCATTTGTGTTCTGAAGATGAACGAAAGTCTTACGGGTTTGGAACGACATGAGGGCGAGTAATTAATGACCGAATTTTCATGTTTTGGTGAACTATCCCTTTAAGCGGAAATAAAAGTAGAATAACATGTATGTTGGCAGTGGAAATAGAGCAGTTGTGCTTTCATGACATGTAAAATCACACCTACCAACCGACTTGTGCATGTTTTTTTTTAAATCGTCCAGTTTGTTGATGTATCTGTGTTGAGCTATCCAAGCCACGCCCATATGATATGCCCCGCCTCCTCCTCCTGCTTACTAATTTACATAGAAGAGTAGAGATCAAGAGATGTGTTTGTACTGTATAGGGCACCTCTGGACCAGCATGGACCTTTTCATATTTTGCCTCCTGGTCCTATTGTGCCATCCACGATCCATATCTTTACTGGAAAGAGCTAATTCCATATCATTTTAGTCGAGAAAACATTGCTTATTGTCATATGGATGTATGAAGAAGTGATACATCTTGGTACCAAGGACTAAAGTTGATTTTGATTATTTCAGGCCGGCGTACACCTCATTCAAAAAAGCGACGTCTTTCTAACATAGTATGAATCATTTAAAACACATTCCTGCCAGTACGCGCACACATACTAGGCTTCATGGCAGATTACTGAGACATGTAAGGGCTGGGACGGGTTATGTGTGTAGCTGAGACCGCCACAGTTACGCTGAATAATGATGTCTCAGACGACACACTCTTTGTGAATGTTTCTTTCGAGAAAGTGTCTTTTTTTTTTTTTTTTGCATGTGGAGCTGCCTGTCCTCCTTTCCATCCTCTCCAGTGTCCTCCGAACATGCACCTCCTCGCATGTTCGATACTGTTAAAATCACTGTTCTGTGGCCATTTTATGGCAGGTAAATAAGTTCTTATTTATCATATTTGTACCACATGGCAATCCAATATATCTACAGTAGGAACCGTGCAAATATAAATGGAAATAATTGTTGTAAATGTCATTGAACTGTACATTTCAAAGATTTAAACTTATTAAAACAATTGCTGGTGACAAATTTATGCTCTGTGATTCTACCTTGCCTTCTTGTCAATGTTGCGTTCCTTCAGGCATGTTCATATTTGGGTGGAAATAGTTTATTAAATGTTGAACTGAAAGACTTGAGTGAAATGCTCACTGAGCAGATTAATGATACACTGCAGTAGACTTTTATTCAATTTAATAAATCTTTAGGTTGTATTAAAACTCCCTCTTTCATTTCGATGTCAAGAGGAGATTAAAGTGATTTGAGAGAGTGGGTTGAATCAGCAGAAGCACTAGTGATGCATTGTGGTTAGACAAAATCTGTGTGTCAAAAAGGATGATGAAATGGTTGAAACAGGCTTTAATAAAACAGTAGAAACTTTTTGTTGTGTGTATATTTAAATAAATAAAAATATACATGAACACATGCAAGGTATTTATATTATACAATATATTTATATACAGTAAAATATGGAAACCAATTCTACCACACAGGAAATGAATCATGCTTTGTCTTCATGTAAATTCATGTCTTCATGCTTTATCTAAATCATAAAACATTATGAAATAACTCAAAATGAGTCATAATTATGAGATTTTTTTTTAATTGACAGTCACACTAAGCTATATAATAAAAACGTGAAATTATGATATAAAATGTAAAATATGAGATAGGCATGACATAAAAATTCTAAATTATGACGTCATAATTATGATAAAAAGTTGAAACTGACATTAAGTCAAAACTATATAATAAAAACGTGAAATTATGATATAAAATGTAAAGAATTATGAGATGGGATGACAAAAAAATTCTAAATTATGTCATAATTATGAGATTAAACGTTGAAACTGACACACTAAGTCAAAACTATATAATACAAACGTGAAATTATGATATAAAATGTAAAGAATTATGAGATGGGCATGACAAAAATTCTAAATGATGTCACAATTATGAGATAAAAAGTTTAAATCCATCCATCCATCCATCTTCTACCGCTTATCCGGGGCCGGGTCGCGGGGGCAGCAGTCTAAGCAGGGATGCCCAGACTTCCCTCTCCCTAGACACTTCCTCCAGCTCTTCCGGGGGGACACCGAGGCGTTCCCAGGCCAGCCGGGAGACATAGTCTCTCCAGCGTGTCCTAGGTCTTCCCCGGGGTCTCCTCCCGGTGGGACATGCCCGGAACACCTTCCCGGGAAGGCGTCCAGGAGGCATCCGGAAAAGATGCCCGAGCCACCTCAACTGACCCCTCTCGATGTGGAGGAGCAGCGGCTCTACTCTGAGCTCCTCCCGAGTGACCGAGCTTCTCACCCTATCTCTAAGGGATCGCCCAGCCACCCTGCGGAGAAAGCTCATTTCGGCCGCTTGTATCCGGGATCTTGTCCTTTCGGTCATGACCCACAGCTCATGACCATAGGTGAGAGTAGGAACGTAGATTGACTGGTAAATCGAGAGCTTCGCCTTGCGGCTCAGCTCCTTCTTTACCACGACAGACCGGTACAGGGACCGCATTACTGCAGAAGCTGCACCGATCCGCCTGTCAATCTCCCGTTCCATCCTTCCCTCACTCGTGAACAAGACCCCAAGATACTTGAACTCCTCCACTTGAGGCAGGAGCTCTCCACCAACCTGAAGCGAGCAAGCCACCCTTTTCCGACTGAGAACCATGGCCTCGGTCTTGGAGGTGCTGATTTTCATCCCAGCCGCTTCACACTCGGCTGCAAACCGTCCCAGTGCATGCTGGAGGTCCTGGTCTGATGAGGCCAACACGACAACATCATCCGCAAAGAGCAGAGATGAAATCGTGTGGTCCCCAAACCCGACCCCCTCCGGCCCCTGGCTGCGCCTAGAAATTCTGTCCATAAAAATTATGAACAGAACCGGCGACAAAGGGCAGCCCTGCCGGAGTCCAACACGCACCGGGAACAAGTCTGACTTACTGCTGGCAATACGAACCAAGCTCCTGCTCCGGTCGTACAGGGACCGGATAGCCCTTAGCAAAGGGCCCCGGACCCCATACTCCCGGAGCACCCTCCACAGGCCGCCGCGAGGGACACAGTCGAATGCCTTCTCCAAATCCACAAAGCACATGTAGATTGGTTGGGCAAACTCCCATGAGCCCTCCAGCACCCTGTAGAGGGTATAGAGCTGGTCCAGTGTTCCACGACCGGGACGAAAACCACACTGTTCCTCCTGAATCCGAGGTTCTACTATCGGCCGGATTCTCCTCTCCAGTACCCTGGCATAGACTTTCCCAGGGAGGCTGAGAAGTGTGATCCCCCTATAGTTGGAGCACACCCTCCGATCCCCCTTCTTGAAAAGAGGGACCACCACCCCGGTCTGCCAGTCCAAAGGTACTGTCCCCAACCGCCACGCGATGTTGCAGAGGCGTGTCAGCCAAGACAGCCCCACAACATCCAGAGACTTGAGGTACTCAGGGCGGATCTCATCCACCCCCGGTGCCTTGCCACCGAGGAGTTTCTTGACTACCTCGGTGACTTCAGCTTGGGTGATGGACGAGTCCGCCTCCGAGCCCTCAGCCTCTGCTTCCTCAATGGAAGACGTGACGGCGGGATTGAGGAGATCCTCGAAGTATTCCTTCCACCGTCCGGTGATATCCCCAGTCGAGGTCAACAGCTGCCCACCTCCACTGTAAACAGCGTTGGTAGGGCACTGCTTCCCCCTCCTGAGGCGCCGGACGGTTTGCCAGAATCTCTTCGAGGCCGACCGATAGTCCTTCTCCATGGCCTCACCGAACTCCTCCCAGGCCCGAGTTTTTGCCTCCACAACCACCCGGGCTGCAGTCCGCTTGGCCCGTCGGTACCCATCAGCTGCCTCAGGAGTCCCACAAGCCAGCCAGGCCCGATAGGACTCCTTCTTCAGCTTGACGGCATCCCTTACTTCCGGTGTCCACCACCGGGTTCGGGGATTGCCGCCTCGACAGGCACCGGAGACCTTACGGCCACAGCTCCGAGTGGCCGCGTTGACAATGGAGGTGGAGAACATGGTCCACTCGGACTCAATATCTCCAGACTCCCTCGGGATCTGGTCGAAGCTCTGCCGGAGGTGGGAGTTGAAGATCTCTCTGACAGGAGATTCGGCCAAACGTTCCCAACAGACCCTCACAGTACGTTTGGGTCTGCCGAGTCTGTCCAGCTTCCTCCCCCGCCATCGGATCCAACTCACCACCAGGTGGTGATCAGTTGACAGCTCCGCCCCTCTCTTCGCCCGAGTGTCCAAGACATACGGCCGGAGGTCGGATGAAACGACCACAAAGTCGATCATCGACCTCCGGCCTAGGGTGTCCTGGTGCCATGTGCACTGATGGACACCCTTATGCTTGAACATGGTGTTCGTTATGGACAAGCTGTAACTAGCACAGAAGTCCAATAACAGAACACCACTCGGGTTCAGATCAGGGGGGCCGTTCCTCCCAATCACGCCCCTCCAGGTAAACATAAAAAGTTTAAATTGACCGTCAAAACTATATGATGATAACTTGAAGTTATGATATAAAAAGTAATATGACATAAAAAAAAAAATCTAATTATGACGTCAATTATGAGATAAGTCAAAAGCCCATTCTACCACATAAGAAAATAAATGCTTTGGTAAATCATAAAACACGTCATAATTATGTCTCAAAAACGTAATAATTTAACTAAATTAACAGCAGTCTTTACTATTACACTGACCAATATTTGTTGCTGAAGGGATTCTAAATTGATATTTACTACACTAAAGGCTCCTTAAAAGAAAAAGCGAGACATAAACAATGTTAAAATCACTTTTAGTGAAGTTTAATGACATACGAGAGTGCTACATAGTGCGTTACAGAGTGTTACACCATCCAGCTGTGTTGGCATTGTAAAAGTGCTAAAATATCACTTCCATATTTACAACAAACAAGCTTCTGATTAGTCCATACATTACAGAAAAATACTGTCACGGTACGTTTTTCTCTTTAATCAGAAATTGTTTGTGAAAGATAAACATCTGAATAAGAAATGTTCTCTAATTTGTTAGTGCAAGGATAAAATGAAATGTTTTAAATGACTTCCTGACTCTTTCAGTGAACTTAAGCTGCAAGATTTGCTTCATATATTTATTCTTAAGTGTGAAATGTAATATGTAACTTAAGTGCATAAATTAACCAGTGTTGTAACAGACATATTGGCAATGAGAGAGAGACGTTCTCCCACAGAGATGATCAAGTGCGACAAATCATTTCCCATCAGACTGAGTTTTTGAAAGTTTGAAGTCGTTTGTCAATTTTATCCGTCACTGTTTCAAAAAAGATGATTATTATTTAGGCCCAGATGTTTATCATGGAATCTTGGTCAATCTTTGCGTGCATGTTTATTGTTGAGAATCATATTTGATACATCAGGCTTTTATGGCTCACATAGTATGATATTAGTGAGAAAATATAGAGCTTATACAAGACAAGAGGACGGAAATAAAAAACACCTCAGAGCCCAAACTGAGCAAAAATATGCAATTTGCTGCAGTTACTGATACTTCTATGTCCAAAAAGATGAAATTCTGATAGCTTGTAATGTAAATCAATGAGATCTTTACATCAGACTAGAGACTACTGACATAAAATGAATATAAATATCAGCTGTCACTCTATATCTGCAAATAAATGTCTTAGTAAGATGATATTTAAAACTTAGTTTTATGAGTTTTTATTGTGGGGGCAAAACCTATAACGCAGTTCCATATGAGAGATGAACAAATAAAGCCTAATGGATTATATTTGATACATTTTGCCAGGTATGTTCTGTTGATCAGTTCTCTAAGCAGAAGAACATATTATGTGTCACATTATTGCATTACTGATAACTGAAGTAACTAATTATGTTAATTCTTAACTTTGTATGGAAAACACGCATGTACTTATGCATTAAAGTGTAGTTTAAAGTGTAACTCGATATAAAATCACATAAAAATCTAAAATAAACTCACTGGTTTTATGGTGCATTGTGGGAATTATTAGGGAGTGAATGGTCAGTGCACTGGACATTGACTCCCTGGCCAGTGTTATTTTTAATTTTACGATGAGGCAAATGATGGAAAATGTTCTGTTTGACCTCAGTGAACAAACATTTGGTTGCACTTTATTTTACAGTACGTGCACTTACAGTGTACTTACCTACGAAAGCACTGGGTAATATAAGGTAAACTACATGTTACGGTTAGGTTTAGGAGTAGGTTCAGGGTTAGTTATTGCAATAACTATAATAAGTACATAGTATGCACATGGGGACCAGGGGTCTCATTTATAAAACTGTGCGTAGGATCCTTACTAAAAGTGTATGTGCGCCCAAAAGCCAAAAATGGCGTACGGAAAAAAAGATTCAGACTTATAAAAGCGTTCGTACGCCAGAACCTGCGCAGAATTCACTTTATAAATCCCAGTCAGCGGAAGATTGGGCTCACATGCGTCTCCACCCCGAAATAACCATATATGAGCTTACAACGCCTTTTTTTTTTTTTACTATGCAGATCCTCATCTGCATATCATTTGCATATGATTATTCATCCACGTGATGATGTTTAACGGTACAAGACACATTACATTAATAAAAAATCATGTAGTTGCTTATCCATGCCTTGTTTTTGAATACATAAATCAAATAGTGTAAAATACATTTCAGAGAAAGTTTTTCTCAATCTTTTCCAGTGGCCGAATTGTATTTTTAATTGATTTATATTTTTAATGGAAACAGATAGGCCTTGGGAATTATTTGCACCTTGCACGAAACTATTTTCTCAGACAATCTGGTATTATTTATCATGATAAGCAATTATCTCTGTGGTTAAAACATTAAAACACGTACAGCACGCCACAGGAAAAGTGTTCAAAAACATCGCATCCACAACAAATATTTCTATTGATTGAATATAAAATTTTTTGTAACTTATCAGTAATGATTTCATGTTTAAGTGTTTAACTCCATTAATTTGAATGGCATATTTAATCTAAATGTTTATATCAGAAGTTTTTTTAAATTATTTTATTTATTTAAACTGTTATTTGCGTCAGTTTCACTGAACGGCCCAAAGCGCTCGCTGGCGCGGACATTTAAGAAGGGATGGATATTTGCTTCAAGTGAGTCAAGGCTCAAGGCTTGGTGAGTGAAATTATATTTGTATTATCTTTCTGTATATGTTTAATTTTCTTTAGATTTTCTGTCTAAAAGTGACCAAAAAGACATTTAACTCCAGCTCACCATCGGTGTCGCCAACGTTCGTACGCATGGCTCAGAGTTTGCGTGCAGTTGCACAAATTTTCCTGTCAAGTTTGTTTTTATAAATCACAACTTTTGCGTCGGAAGTGGCGTCCGCCTCTTTCAGGGCCTGTTTTGTGTGTACGCAACGGTTATAAATGAGGCCCCAGGACTGTAAAATAAAGTGCTACTAAACATTTTCTCACATGTATTACACGTGTTTTACACGTAAAACACTCTAGAAAAAACAGCACTATTTACAGATGGTAAAAGGTTATGGTTCACACACACACACACACACACACACACACGATCCAGTGCACTTGGCATCTTGTGTTAATCATTCGCTCCCTTCATCAAGCTGGCATAGGCCTGTTTACAAAGAAAAAGTAACATACAGGTTTGGACAATGCGACTAGATCACAATTATGTTTTCTATCAAATGAAATCTTTCTAGTTAGGTTGGTATTAAAGTCAGCATGAAACAGAAGTTGCGATAGCCTTTTCTTCCCTATTGTGACGTATAATTGTTAGTCCCATATTGTCCCTATTGAAACAGCTTCTGGAACAAGAAAAGAAATGTAGGCGGGACTTGATTTTGTCCATGGGGAATTGATTAGATGGTTGTGGTTTGCTATTGGTGGATCTTCTCATGTGAGTGACAGTTTGCCCCACCCTCACGCCAGTAAACGCATCATCGGAGAGGAGATGAGATGTCGCTGCAAGAGGGAGGGGAAGGTACTTTGATTATGAGAGCATATGAATAAAAAAAAATCAAGATAAATCATTTATAATAAATACTGGAATATATCATAAAACAAGATTTCATGGTGACTTTAACAGTATGAATATTAATTCAGAATATTTACTTTCATACGTAACATTCACCTTGGTTTCATGCTGACTTTAAAGGATTCCACATTATGGAAGTGTATGAATGCATAAATTACCTGTGAGTGTCTGAACGACTAGCTGCCACTTCATGAGAACAAACTGCACAAGAGAAAGATATAAAAAGATAAACGACATGGATCATAAACAGACGTCTAAAGCCAATGGTGTGAGGCCTCATTAGGAGTTGGCATTACTCCAGTGACTTTTCCAATAAAACCAAAGTAGGGCTCTTTATTTTTTTTAATGCCGACTTGACAAATGTGGCCTTGCATTAGAGAAATCACCATTGCAATCTACAGTGTGACGGAATGATTTTCAGCTAGAGAGAACATGACTGATGTGGGATGGATGGAAGGGTAGCTGCAAGGCCAGCTGGGATATCAAGGTTATAATGAGAGATGAAGCTTGACACCAGACAGTCCGAGGAGCTAAACGGGACTAAAAGTGGGAGAGAGAATCTGAGGGAGTAAAAAGGATGGGGTTAAAATGACAGTGATCGAGGAATGGGACACCTTTATGCGTTTATTGCACTTGTCCTGCAGTGGGAGATCTCTGTGGGACTGGAATGTTGAGGAAAAGTTATCCTTATGAATTAAATGGTGACACTTTATAATAAGGAACCATTAGTTAATGCATTAACTAACAATGAGCAATACATTTGTTACAGTATTTATTCATTATGTTAACATTAGTTAATACAAATGCAGCTGCTCATTTGTTAGTTCAAGTTAGCTCAGGTCTGTTAACCTAAATAATATTAAAATATACAACTTTTGAGTAATTATTGAAATTAACATTAAAGGGATAGTTCACCCAAAACTAAAATGAAAATTCTGTCATTACTCACTCATGTCGTTCCAAACTCGTCATCTTCGGAACACAAATGAAGATCTTTTTGATGAAATCTGAGAGCTTTCTGTCCCTCCATTGACAGCTACACAACTACCACTTTGACGATTCAAAAAGTTCATAAAGAGATTGTAAAACTAACCCTCATTTTCTTGGACCGGGCAAATGTCTATTGTCCATTTATGTGTGAACTGATTGTTTGTTCTTTACTGTTATTGTGAAGCGTCCTTGAGCTATATAAATTAAACTTATTATTATTATTATTAATCCATCTGAACTCTTCAATTTGGAGGAATTGTCCAATAGTAAGAAAAAAAAAATACCATGGAAGTCAATGGCTACCATCAACTGTTTGGTTACCAACATTCTTCAAAATATCTTCTTTTGTGTTCAGCAGAAGACAAACTCATACAGTCGTTTGGAACAACTTGAGGGTGAGTAAATGATGACAGAATTTACATTTTTGGGTGAACTATCCCTGTGAGAATGTGAAAGTGTAACTTGTTTGATGTTTAGTGAATGAACTTTTGATGAATGATGGCTGTTATGGGAGTAAGAACATTCACAAGCCCCCAAACAAGGAAAAACAGAGCGGTCAGAATCTAGGTGAACACAAACACAACACAAGCAGGCATGTTTCACACCCACCAGACGAACGACCTCCCTCAGGAGTACGCCGAGGCTTTCTTGCTGTAGTGGGGCGGAGGGCGGCGGACGACGTAAGAGAGGGGCGGCACCCTGATGAAGGCATGGGGAGGAGAAGTGAAGTTGTGAAGCGAGTTGGCGTGATTATGACAGTGTGGGAGATAGTGAGGACGGAGGACAGTGAGTGGAGGGGTGTGTGTGTGTGTTGTGAGGAGTTTAATTGGGGGTAAATCACATTTACATCACCTTAGAGAGAATAACTAATAACACTACAGGTCAAAAGTTTGGAGTATTAATAAAGTTTTTTTAAGTCTCTTAGGCTCACCAAAACTGCATTTATTTGATTAAAAATACAGTAATATTGTGAAATATTATAACAATTTTAAAATAAATGTTTTCTATTGTGAAATATTTTAAAATGTATAATTTTGTAATTTATATTTGTAAAATATAGTTGTAATCTATTCCTGTGATCAAAGCTGTATTTTCAGCATCATCGCTCCAGTCTTCAGTGTCACATGATCCTTCAGAAATCATTCTAATATGATGATTTGATGCTCAAGAAACATTTCTTATTATTATTATCAAGGAGACAGTATAGACATTTATAATGTTACAAAATATTTCTATTTCAAATAAATGCTGTTCTTTTGAAGTTTCTATTCTTCAAAGCAATAATAACTGAGCAGCAAATCAACATATTAGAATGATTTCTGAAGGATCATGTGACACTGAAGACTGGAGTAATGATGCTGAAAATTCAGCAATAAATTACATTTTAAAATATGTTCAAATAGAAAACGGTTCTTTTAAATTGTAACATTATTTCACAATATTAATGTTTTTTCTGTATTTAAAAAAAAGAGACTTTCAAAAACATAAAAAAAATGTATTATTCCAAACGTATTATCAGTAGTGTAAATTATTATAATTATTCATAATATTAGGTAATATAGCAGTATGTTTCCATTCAAGAGAGATAAGAGAGTTTCAACCAAACATTTTTTTTTTTATTCCTGTTTTGTCCACATGGTGGCAGTTCTCGAAGCAAAAACTGTGAACTAAGAAAGGTTGTTTAGAGGTTTTGTTAAGACTCCAGAAACACGCTTAGCCATTAACTGTATTAGAGCAGCAAGTCATTCATGTGCATTATGAATCCACACATCAAAGCACTGGGGCAAAAGAGAAAAGCTGCTCGCTGTAGCAGTGTGCAAAACTAGAGCAGGAAGAGAGAATGTGTCGTGAGTTTGCATCTGTATGTTCTTACCAGCTGGCTCTCACAGCTTCAATATCGCTGACTAAATTTTGTGCAAGGCATATTCCAAATATCTGCGGAAAATAGAGTGAGAGAAACAGGATGAGTATAGATAGCAGATCCAGTCAGCACAAAATGCTTTTCTTACTTAGTATTTTTGTCTTGTTTCCAGTCCAAATATCAAAAAAATTATTAAATCAAGATGCATTTACTAAAGTAGTGAAATGCCATAAGATATTATGTCTTGTTTTTTGTGGAAATGAATCAAAATTAAGTGAGTTTTGCTTAAAACAAGGAAAATGATCTCCATGGGATAAGAAAAATAATCTTGTTTCTGTTTGAATTAATTTTTCTTATCCCATGGACAGATAGTTTTCCTTGTTTTAAGCAAAACTCACTTAATTTTGATTTATTTCCCCAGAAAACAAGACATAATATCTTTTCTAATTTTACTTATCTAGTAAATGCATCTTGATTTAAGAATTTTTCGATATTTGGACTGGAAACTGGTCAAAAAAGCATTTTTTTTGCAGTGCAATCGCAGATGAAGGCGTTCTCACCTGCAACAGAGCGATTCCAATGAAGATCCCAGCCACTATTGTCAGGTTGTCCTGTAGCCACTTCTCAAACTGCGGCACACAGCCTTTGACATGAATGTATGTCTTCTGTTCTGCATCCTAATGAGTATTGAGGAACATGAAATTAGGGTCAAGACTTTCCTCTTTCTAACTATGCACATGAACAGTCTAAAGTTGACACGCTTGAGACACGCTTGACATCTAACAGACTCTTGACCTGAAGAATTATGCGTATGTTGTGGTGACATTTTATTTTGCACTGTAAATAAAGATAGTTTCAAAGTTTGTAATGGAGTATGTTTTACAAGAAAAGACTAGTTCAATATATTTAAGTCTATAAGTTTTAAGTTAACTTAAGTTAATAAATTAGGAAACTGCAAATAACTTTTAAATGTGTGCATATTTCAGTTTTTCTTTACTGTGCCTATGTACAGTATTCTGAATTACTTCACCGTTGTGTATAAAATGAATAACAGCTTCCTTCTTTTGTATTCATACATGTTAGGGGTGTAACGGTTCTCTGTAAAAAATAAATAAATAAATCTAACCATATCCGTTCTCCACCCATGGTTCGGCATACACTTGCACCGCGGTTCATCTTAAATCAATGGCCTATGGTTTGTTAAAAATAATGCGTAAAACAAACAAAGTTCGGTTAATGTATGTTTCTTTCGATAGATACGCATTCTGACTTCCCAATACGTTACAACAGGATAAACTTTTTTTTTTTTTAAACGTGGACAAAACAGTCACTCTTTGTAAATTTGGTTCAATAATAGTGCCTATACTCTAATATGATCAGTCATTTACGTCATCATCGTGTTGATAGCGCGCGAGTGCTGGTGAGACCTGAACAGCACATTATCTGTGTTTTAACCAAACTCATTTAAACAATCAAAGAAGACGTGAAAGAGAACTGAAAAGATTTGTGTGCACTCATCCGAAACACGGAAAGCCACGTCTTAAAGGTGCAATGTGTGATATTTCTGAGGATCTATTGACAGAAATGCAATATAAGATCCATAACTATGTTTTCAGTGGTGTATAAAGACCTCACTTAATGAACCGTTATGTTTTTATTACCTTAGAATGAGTCATTTATATCTGCATAACCACGGCCACCCCCTTCTATGAAGGTCGACATACTGTGACGTCATGTTTCTACCGTAGCCGACAGCGAACAGAGCGCGTTCGTCACTAACTTGAATGAGAAGCAGCAGAAAAAGACGCAGCAGAATACTCAGGTTGTCCCTGACGCGGCAAACGTGGAGAAAAACATGCTGTCTGAACGACGCCTCGGACATCATAACGTTAGCTATTTCCCCTTACCTAAGTTAGCTGCTTTGATGCTCTTATCTTATACTAACTAGCATGGAAACAAGCTATGGTAAAGTCAGTGAATAAAAGACTAACACAATGATAAACAAGTAAAAATAACAATCGCAATAACATGTGGTTTTACTGAATAATTAAGTAAATATAATTAAATATAAAATATAATATAGAGAAACCTCATTGCTTGACTTGCTACTCTCTGCTGACTCAGACGACGACATCTTCCGATCCTACGTCGGCCACCGTAGTTTCTCATTCGAGTTTGCAATTTGAAGGAAAGGCCGCGAGTTATTGACCGGTTGCAATTCGCAAATCTCACCACTAGATGCCGCTAAAAATCACACACTGCACCTTTAAGTGAACATAAACAGTCGAGAAAGACAACGCATGTGTATCAGTATCAGTGTACTGGATCCGTGCATTACATCTTAAAGTGACAGCAGCCTAATATTCCTGCTGTCTGTGTTTTAAATGTTAATCAAACAACAAAAGACAAGGAAATCACTCACTCCTTTTGACTGAATAGCTTTTGTAACTTGTAATTTAATTTATAGAGTGAAGATTATATGCAATGTTATTTTACATTTGATTACTTGATTCAATTTCTGTACCTGAAAACTACAGTTAGGCCTACCTGAAAAACCTAAAAAGCGCTGTTTATTTCATTTGTATCTTTGCTCTGTTGCATTTCTTTGTGCTGTTGCTTGTTTGATTATTTGTTCTTTTCTTTATCTTTATTTGACAGTAGTCCTTTTTTTATAGCACATACCGAACCGTACAGAAACTGTGACCCTAAAACAGTGATAAAATCGAACCATAAGTAATTTGTACCGTTACACCCCTAATACATGCCATATAGATCAGCCAAACCGGCCTTCATTTTGAGAGTCGTGCGCTTCGTTACATTGACTGAAGTGAAGAGCAGAAGGCAGGGGAAACCGTGCCAGAGCCCGACACCTTCATTTTGCCTCAAACTGATGGGAGTGTGTGAAAAGTAAGACTGAGAGTAAGACTCACCGATTTTGCCCGAACGTCATACCCACACTGTGTGTTGATAACATCCTCCTGCAAAACAAGTCATTCATGTGGAATTAATGGAGGACAGTGGTAACATTTCAACTTTAAGGGAGTATGTTGACATTCAGAAGAATTCCAGTGTGGGTGGAGTGAAGAGATAAGACTGGAAATAGCTCACTTTGAGTTAGTTCATCATTTTATAAAATCCCCCCGAACAAACTAAACAGGATATGCACTACTGTATATTCACTTCAAATAGTTGTTCCTGTTTGAAATCAGTTCTGCTTTTTCATTTGTCCAGTGATTTCATTTGAACATTCTTGAAATGAACAAACTCTTATTTTAGTGAAGTTAATAGTAGGTAAATTACTCACTATTTGCTTTTCTTATTATAACTTACTGTGAATGAAACACATTACCGCCTGCAGTTTTCCTTCATGCTGAAATAATGAATGGCTGCATTCATAGAAAGGCTCGTAACTAAATCATTTAATGTCAATAATGATTATTTGTTATGAGTTAATAGCTCACAACAGGCCATAATTCCATCCTCTTTGCCATAGATGTTGTGCTTCCAGTGCCTGTCTATTGTCTGCGAAGTGTTATTTTTACTCTGTCCACGTACACCAAATCCTGTTCTATACTCCCCCTTTGTTTTGCTCTGTCATGTATTGTTTGCACTTTCCCCTCAAGCTTTTAGTCTCTCTTAAATCAGGAAAATAGTGGCATGCAAATTGTGCTTAGAAAAGAACTGCATTCATTTTGTTTTGGAGCAAGATGGCAAGTATCTCAGTGGTAAAAATTTCTCAAGTTTACCAAATGCATCATATTTAAAGTGCGCTTTTATGCTTTGTTTGGATATTACCTTTCATGTAGTGTGTAATATAGCTGTTTGTGAATGTAAAAGACTTGTTGACATGTTGAGAAGACGCAGTTTTATGCGCTGCGAGAGCAAATCCACTTTGCATGCACTTCAAAAAAATGGCTCGAATTTAAAGGGTAAAACCGACTGAAATTCAGATATGATAATAGGTGTTTGGTTTCTGACACACGCTGTACAGTAAGTGGTAGACCAATCACAACAGACTGGTCCGTCTGACCAATCAGAGCAGAGTAGGCTCTCGGAAAGGAGGGTTTAGGGAAACTGAATCCTTTATCGAACCGTTTCAGACTGTGAACAAAAAGAGGCGATGCTGCAGTGTATATTATGAGAAAGTGAAAGTGTTTTTAAAATTCACCCATGTAATTTTTTTGGATCCATGTCAACCTATTGTAAGAGACTCCAAAACAAAATGAGGAACCTTTAAAACAGCATAATATAAAAATGTATTTAAAGCTGCAGTCCGTAGTTTTTCCTCTTTGTCGCCATCTCTGTTTGAAATCTGCAATTGCAGTTATTAGCGGAATTATCAACTTTACGTGGGTTGTGCCTCGGCACGGCACAGCACGGATGAATCCAATGTTTTGAGGAGAATGTACAGCTGTCAGTCACCGCGCCGGTGTGGATACTGGCATTCGCAATCACAGATTCTACTTTTTGGAAGTATGACCAACATTAGAATTTTCACTGGAAAATGTATTGTGAACAAGTAACTAACATCCACTTTTGTTCTGACCAACTGAGGAAAAAAAACATTGCAGTAAATCGCGCTGATTAAATCTAACGATCGCTTATCATATCACATATTGTTCTCAAATTGTTAATGTTAACAACATCAGCATTGCGTGACTACATTTAATGCCCTTCCGATATTATCCTTGTTTTCGCATGGGCCGGTTGCAGTCTCTTTTTTTCTGTAGCCACTCCGAAGTCTGAAGTCTTTTGCATTTTACGACGGGTGAATCTCCAGTTGTCACTGGTGACTGTCGTTTGAACCTTTCTGGATCCGCCATCAAATTGATGCGTTTAATTATATCAAGTGCTGTGAGAAAAGGCTATAAATCTCCACCTCCAACATCCTCACACTCAATATAGCCGACTAGCCGAGACTCCTTCTTTATGTGTACAGATGTGACGTAATGACGCAAAGACATGCTCGAATTTCCCACAGAAATCCACCAGTACCACTGGAATTAAAAACATTATTACAAGCTTACCGTTTTGAATCGAGCTAAAGCAAGCAGATCGTTTTGAACACTGGCTGGTTATGTACTTGCTCAAAAATTTATTTTGAATAATTTTTAACCCCAAAAAGCAGCTTTAAGTTACAAATAACACTAAGTTCCTATATTTCAGTGTCCATATAAATGCATCTCTTACCGCTGGGTCTTTGGTGCAACAAGAGAAGGGCACGCCACATTTTTCTCGGCTGGGGTTGCTGTCTGTGCAATTGAAGTAGATGTTGAGGTTCCAGTCATCTGCTCCAAACGCCCCACAACATTCCCACTAAAGAAACAAAAATATTGCCCGGCATGGAATTACATTACAATCTGGAATGCACTTTCATCATAAAATTCAGATCAGATTTCAATAATTTGGAATATAACTCTATAAGGAAGTACAGTGAAAATACAGATGCATTGAATGCATTAGAATGTATCTGCTTAACACACATCAATGTCAAAGATGTGGCATAAGGCGCTTGTTCCTTAAAGAAAGAAAACCTCGATCCCCCCATGTTCTCCCATTATACTAGTATATTATGTTGACATGCAGTGCTTTGCTATGTCTGTCTTCTTTATCATGCAAGGTCAGCAAGGAAATAACATGACAGCATCTGCCTGACTCTGATATCTAATTAAATCTGTCCTGAGGAAAAGTCATGTTCTGGAAACAGATCTGCAGTACAGAGCATAAAGCTGGAAAAAACAAAACAATATAAGCTTCAGTTGTGCTGTGTTCAGTTGTGCTGTGCTGTACTGTTTTATTCCTCAGGAAACAAGTGTGACCAACGACTTGTAGCGTTAACAGGAAACTGAACTTTCACGGGTTATAATCTGTGATAAATGTCACTCTGTTAACAGAGTAATGCAGAAGAATGTTTAAAGAGATAGTTCACCCAAAAATGTAAATTCTGTCATTAATTACTCACCCTCATGTCGTTCCAAACCCGTAAGACTTTCGTTCATCTTCGGAACACGAATGAAGATCTTTTTGATGAAATCTGAAAGCTTTCTGTCCCTCCATTGACAGCTAATTAGTTTTATGATCTCTTGATGAACCTTTTGAAGCATCAAAGTGGTAGTTGCGTAACTGTCAATGGAGGGACAGAAAGCTTTCAGATTTCATCAAAAATATCTTAATTTGTGTTCCGTAAGTCTTACGGGTTTGGAAAGACATGAGGGTGAGTAACTAATGAAAGAATTACAATTTTTGGGTGAACTATCCCTTTAACCTTCTAAATGTCGAAATTTTTTAATAGCTTCAATAGCCTCGAAATAAACACAATTCCGAGCTGACAACTTACTATTCTAAGAAAAAGAAATGTGAACAGACAGGGATCTCTGTGAGTGGATAAGGAATCATCAAGTCATGCTGTTACTATGGGAACTGCCTGTGTGCACTTCTTTGATGACATGTGGCACAGATAAACTGATAGTCTGCTTTTTTCTCCTGTGCACACACACCTACACACTTTTCATTTCTCTTTCATCTTGTTTACGCCTCTCCTCATTTTCAATTCCTAGTGTATTTTCTCTGCCTTTGTATTTGAGACATGAGTTCTGGCCTTGAGTCTTACATATTCCTGAGTGAAGTCGATCAGGTTCTGCAAATCA
The DNA here is from genome assembly GCF_965113295.1 of Leuciscus leuciscus. Classification (NCBI taxonomy): domain Eukaryota; kingdom Metazoa; phylum Chordata; class Actinopteri; order Cypriniformes; family Leuciscidae; genus Leuciscus; species Leuciscus leuciscus. Next base: position 9,157,644 of record NC_138726.1, read on the forward strand.
ATGTCATCTCTGTAGGCTCGTATGTTGTTGTTGATGAAAAAGTTGAGCTGATCTTTAATCCAGTCTTTAAAGACAAAGGCCAGGATGCCGGCAGTCAGCTCCAGGAAGAAGATTATCCCCAGAAACACAGAAAACTGGGAGAGGAGAAAGACAAATACACTCCAATTAAAGGTATAGTTCACCCAAAAATGAAAAATCTTTGAAAAATGAAAAGTTGTTCCAAACCTGTATGCATTTCTTTCTTCTGCTGAACACCAATTACGATATTTGAAAGAATGTTAGTAACCAGACAGTTGATGGGCCCCATTGACTTCCATATTATGAAAAAAACACACACAAAAAAACTATGGAATTTAATGGGGCCCATCAACTGTTTGGTTACCAACATTCTTTAAAATATCTTCTTTTGTGTTCAGAAAAAGAAAGAAATTCATACAGGTTTACGATGAACCAAGGCATATTATAACAATTGCACAAACACCTATGCATTTAAGTGTTAAAAAGGCATTACAAATCAGTTTTGCACCAACTCCTAATAAGAATCAAAACTTGGAAAACGTACAAACTTGAGCAGGAGGGTGTTTTCCCTCAGGGCCCCGATACAGCCTGCAAACCCCAGGATGAACATCACCCCTCCCACCACCAAAAACAGCCACACTGGGTCAAATCCACCCAGATCTGTGATGGAGGAGATATTCGAGAGAACACCCTGAGGAAGAGAGAGAGAGAGAGAGAGCCGACTAGGCTTTAATTAGCTGAATTGCTGTTCCAATCTGTTTCAAATGTGGTTGTTTGCAATTACAGCAGATACAAATATTTGCAAATATTCCCACTTGTGTTCTTTAAAAGTTACAAATATGGCACAGAAAATGCAAGAGCCACATTGATCAAGAATACACAGACACACACAATATATCCATGTGTGTTTATACATATTTGTGTGTAAAAGACCAGATGGAGCATTGAGTGAAAAATGTAAATAATATTTTCAGTCTGATATTAAACTGTCTAAAAATGTATTTTTTATGGTCCACCCTACATAGCACATTGGTAGATCAATTAAATAATAATAAAAATGAACTAGTTGCCAAGATAACATTTAGAAAACGGCAACAATATATATATATATATATATATATATATATATATATATATAATCAAAATATTAATAAAAACTATAATAGTAGGTCTATGTAGGTCTCCAACAAACCACTACAGCTCATCTATTTAATGTGAAGAACATGGGACATCTCAACTTCACATGTGAATTAAGATGCTTATTAAATAAAGATGAATTTTATGCATTATGCATTAGATACTTTTTTTTTTGCTCACCTTCTCATTCCATGCCCACAGTGCGATTCCAAGGAAAGCCACTCCAAGCAACTAAAACAAGAAAGATATGGCATTGCTCTGGTAAAATTGATTCATTAAAGGGACAGTTCACCCAACAACAACAAAATTCTGTAATTCTGTCCTTTGGTAATCTTCAAAACACAAATTGGGATATTTTTAATGAAACCTGAGATGTGTCTGTCTGTTTTTGGATATTACAGTATATGCGTGCATTGCACATTGGAAAAAAATTCTTGATGATTTGAACAGATGGAACTAAAGAGGTGCAGTATGCATTTCCTGAGAAACACTTGATATTTGAAACAGACACCTAAACAAAACACACCCTTCCCTTCGTTATGCTCCTCCGGCCCCCACAAAACAATGTAGGACAAAGTAAGAATTTAGAATTTTCTTATTCTTTTGAGTTCACAAAACTGACACATTTTAAGTAATCGGAATTGTTTCATTGTTTTGAGGTTTATGAACTTATTTCTTTTAATTTAGACAAACTATAAATTTGACTGAAACTGGGCTGGGATTCCCAGCATGCTTTGCCATGACACCCGAAAGGGAGATTAAATGCTAAAATTAAGCGTTATATAATGTTTTTGTGCAAGATTAATGTTAACTGATTAATGTTACTGATTACCTCTAAAATGTTATGTTTGCCAACTTGTTCTTGTTTACAGTGAGGCCTTAAACATTAGTGGTCTGTAAAAGGTGCTTTGCTATCAGTTCAAAACTATTTTAGGTCCATTTTGGGTTCTTTAGAGTGTCAGTAAATAGGAATGCAACTCTTATCTGCTTCTTATATCCAACTCTGAACCCACAATGCTTTTCTCCAAAGTACAGCCTAATGTTTCCATTTCAAAACTTCTTTGCCGGTGAGCTAATACTGAACATTAGAGATAATAAAAAGCATTTTATCAGATTTCCTCAGCCTGACCACAAAATAGGTCATGGCCATTGAATGTAAAAGGTGCCAACCTCCATTTCTCTCTTCAGGTCTTTTTAATAATTTCAACAGCTTTTCATGTTACACCATGACATTTCTGCAATCTGCTTTTTCATGGTGGCATCTGAGCAGACATCTGGTTCTTCCCATGAGACGTATGTCCTCATTATGTCCATAGGGCAGTGATTCTGCAAGCCCTTCACAACTGGAGAACATGGCTTTTATTTCTAACCTTATTTCTTCATATACTATGATTTTTTGTTAATTAAACACATATGCATTGAGTTCAAATTTACTTTGATGCTCACAAATTCTCTTGCAGCAATACGAATACATCTAATCCATGCAAAGAAAACTACTTTGGGGTTACAAATTTGCAAGTTATTCCTCCAAATAAATGTATTATTGGCAGGTTTTTATTTCGCTAAATTATGTACATTTGGAAGAAACAGGAACAATTTACCCCGAAAATTCACGGATTCATTCTTCAATGGCCAAATAAAGAAAAAGAGCAATAAGTGGGAGGAGACACATGGACCTTAACGTCAGCTATGCCATATTACATACAGTATATTCATTACCGATTTCAAATATGAGCACGATGTGTCATTTCTTTTCAGAGGGGTCAGGAGGACCTTTAGTTCGAACACCTTGTATATGTCAATGCTGCAGAGACACCTCTAGAATTTCATTCACTATTCAAAAAAACATTCACAACAGCTACATTTCACCAAGTCGTTTCAGTCTAAACGGCCCTGTTTGTCTCTCATAACGCTTCATATTTTCATCTACAGAGCACTGACTGTGCGTCGGACTATGCCTCACACAAGGGTTTTTGTGTACATGAATTACTCAAGACAACAGTACAGTGATTGTGGTTCCAGCAATGGCGTGCACAGACCTCCACTGCTGCAAGGGGGAAATCACATTCCCATTTTTAACCCTCTGTTGACATCGCGTTCCGCAATAGACCTTATTCAGAGCAGTGCCATGACACTGACAGGTATGAAAGCGAGGCTGTGAGGGATAGACTTATCAATGGCAATCCACTGTATAAAGCAGCTCCTAGATCACTAATCATTTTCCTCAGCTCATATTGTCGGGAGTTTTTTGTCTACTGAAATGTACTGGAAAGCTATTTTTGCAGTGTTTCGTCAGCAGAAAAAAATCCAAAAACACATTAAATATCAGTACAACCCAATGAGGAGATGCATGTCAATCCCTCACAGCCTTGCTTTCATTCCCGTTAAAAATCAAAGATGGCGCTGCTGTGATATAAGTATAAGTTCTATATGACCGAAAAGGGCACTTTACTATTAGCGATTAATAGTATGAGCATGCCACTGGTGTACAGTCCTGTAATTCTCTTACTGAAAAATAAACTCTAACTCAGATGATGTACAATCATACTACACTGAAAAAAATAAACGGTGTAGGATTTACTTTGAAACAATTTTCACTCAGAAATTGCTACTCAATTCTACAAATATGACAAAGAAACGACAAGTAACATTGAATTAAATGTGAAAGTAGTAAGTAGAAAGACTGAAATAGTAATAGTATTTTTTGCAACCTCGAAAATGTCTTTAACAATTAATGAATATTTAATCCACAGTTCTGAAACATATAAACATATACAGTCAAACCAAACTTTATTCAGACACCTTCAACATTTCTCACATTATCACAATTTATTCGCTATAGTGGTAATACAATATGACAAGAACTCAGTTATCAAGTCAGTTGATATTTCACTGGTTTTGGCCATCCTTCTGTTAGACTGTCTCACAAATGAATTAGGTTGAATAGCTGTCAGCTGTTAAATTTAAGTACACAATTAGATGATACCAATTTAGGTCAACCAATTACCAAGCAATGCTTAATTTTGTTCAGACTGTGGTGTAAAAAGGTCGCATTAGCAATAAAAAAAATATACACTTAAGCAAAACATGGTCAGGACAAAGTGTCTGAAAAACTTTTGGTCCCAAATTTGTATAAATTACACTGGTAGTCCACTGTATGAAGAATTTTTGGGTATAATATGTCACAGTTTACTTTATTTTGCTATCCTCACTTACATAAATGAACTATAGTATCTTGCACCCACTAGTAAAAAAAATATAAAAAAATTATGTCTGGTGTATGACGAATTTTTGGTTTGACTGTATTTGTTAAAGGCGGTATAAAATGAAAATTCTATTTTCTAAATGAATGTTATAGATCACATTGTAAACAATTCATCCGTGCATTTATTTATTTTTCGACCTTGTAATGTTTAATCAAAATTTCAAACTTAATCTTCCGGTGAACACGTCAGACTTCTCTCTGGTGACGTTTGCTGCCCACATCTCAAAATCGAATCTACAACCGTTTCATAGAGCCAAGTTCCCGCCCTACATTTTCGTTAATCCGTTGCACTTGGATGCACTTCACAATCCGAAAGAAAAGTTCTGTTGCTACTTTCGTTTCATTGGGATTTCAAACATTGATTTCGTCTCATTAAGGAATTAAAAAAGAAGAGTTTTTTATTAATTTGTTAAATGGTTTCTAATAGAGGGAGACCTTGAGAGTGAAGCATGAAGTACAATTTAGTTTCTTGGACTTGTTTACAAAAGCTGAAGTTGTGTGGTGAACAAAGGCTCCATTCATTCCCATCCAACTTTGCACGGCACAATGGAGAAAACCAGAAAAAATGCAGCTGTTTAAGCATCACAGGGTGTTGTTTGTGATATTAAAGCTGCATGTCTCTGTGGACAGTCAGGATAAATGCACATTCCTTCTTACACCCAGAGCAAACATGCAATATTATGATCACTATCATCCAGATGCTCCAGTAAAGATTAAGCATAATGGTTATCCTGCACTCCCTATAAGATAGAAAATAATATAGCCTAAGATTACTGCAAAGATCATTTCCAGCCAGTCTGGTCAATGTATGGCCTATAGTCAATGTAGAACATAGTACTTGCATTATTTTTAATATACTCCATAAGCAATTTAACCTTGCATAAATATATTTTACTGCATGTTTTGCTGAAATTCTCATTGCCGCAATGCATCCGTCCAGCTATGTCTGAATGCGGAGACATCGAGAGTCAAGCATGAACAACAATTTAGTGTCTTATTTTATATATATATATATAACCTTGGGCAGTGCATAATTGGCACGTTGGTTTTGGTTCACGTTTATGTTTCATGTCTTTTATTTTAAAGTTTAGTCAGTCATGGTTCCTGTTTGTAATGTGATCATGTCATGTGCTTCCCTAGTCATGTGTAATGTTCTGATTGGTTGCTTTGGTCATGTGTTCATCAGTTCGGTTTTGTCATTGGTTGATTGTCTTGATCATGCTCAGGTGTTTCTTGTTACTCATTAATCTTTGTGTATAAATAGCCCTCATGTCCATGGCTGCGTTTACACTTGGCAGTAACATGTGATCACCGTGATCCGATCAAGCAGATCGGATCATAAGCCAATCAGGACACAGTATTTACAGCTGTCCACATCAAGTGGCTTCTGTATCTGGATAACAGATCTGATCTCGCATCAAAAAAAAAAAAAGGATGGCTAAGCAAAGTCGACCTGAAGTGGTGGGTTTTCTTTTAAAAACAGTTTTCAGTCAGGGGACATTTTACAAATCTCACAAAATGAGGAGGATGAAGAGGCTACAAGTACTAATAATGTGGACAGATGGCGTAATGGAAACGGTACAGAGAAACGTATGGGTTCGAGAACGTTTCCAGCTTTGCTGGGAAAAATGCGCGTTCTTTACGGAAAATGAATGGTTCTGCTCTGCGATGTATATATTAATGACAGTGGGTGGGGTTTTGTGACGTCCACCTGTGAATGCAGACACTGAGAGCCGATCACAATGCGGCCTCGACTACCTCCGAACCTGGACACGCTGATCGAATAACAATCCGATCAGAAGCACGTTTACTCTTGTCTTTTCAATGTGTATGCGGAGAACATCCGGATACAAGTTGCATGTTAATGCCAAGTGTAAACGCAGCCCATGGTCCATTTTGTTCAAGTTTTGTTAATAAAAGCTGCACTTGGGTTTTCAATTCAACTCCCCTTCAGTGAACATGTGGTAATGTTATTTTGCCTTATTCACTTGAGGAAAAATATAGCATAATGTGTACACTAGTGGTGGGCAGATCGAGGCTTCGTGAAACACTGACACAGTTGAAGAAAATGTGCCGTATTGTGTTGAGGCTTCGAAACAATCCGACACCCGTCTCCACTGTGACCCCTAGTGGTCAGAACGGTGTAAATGCAACAAAAACCCGGGCCAAACATGCATAAAAACACCTTTTACAAATAGATTGCACATTTCTTTAATGAATGTACAATCTTTCAAATGCAATTATCTAATCATCTAATAAAATTATCACGTGTCTTATTTTTTCAATTGTCAGGGTTTGTTTTGTTTGTTCTATGAATGGCTCAGCTAAACAGGCCAATAAGAGACTATTAACTACCATTATTCATTTTAATTATACTAATGTCTTATTAAAACGTCTACAAATGTATAAAACTGATCAGAGATCAGGTAAAACCCACATTGGTTCTCAGTGCCTCCTCATGATTCATGGGTTGACAGAGATCATCGCACCCAGCGGTGAACCATTGAAATTTCTAAGTATTTCGAAACAGTTATGACGTAACAAAGCTTCGTTTACTGAAATCACGTGACTCTGGCAGTTTGATACACGCACTGAACCACTGATTCGGAACAAAACATTCGTAAAGGTTTCGAAGCTTCATGAAGCAGTGTTTTGAAATTGCCATCACTACTAGTGTACACAACCTTTTAGTTTGTTCTTGTTCACCATTTATCATCATCACCCTCATACTCTTGGAGGAAATGACATACACCTCAGTGAAAACATTCTGTATAGTACAGCCAGAAAAATGTCATGCAGAAACAAAGGAGTGCTTTGAATTGAGGAACAAGCTAGCGAAGCCTGACTCACCTTTCAATTTGGAAATTTATTCAGACTGTGCTGAGATGACAGCAATATTTTTGAGGTGTGTTATATGCTATCATGCTTAAGTAAAATTGCTATTGCTTAAATTAATATTATGGTTCAGTGCACAACTATATTGTACATGCGTTATCCATCTGTATGCAAACGTGCCTATAAAATCAACTGTATATAGTGCACTGACTCTCTGACTATTTAGGCTTTAATTAGCAGCTGCTTTCGGATATAGCCTATAAGAGAAATTACATGTTTTATTATGAGTCATCTGTCAAAAAATATGTGAGCTGTATCACAAAACCCCCAATGTGTTAATCCAAAAAAGAATGTAAAAACAAAACAAAAAGCAGTACTAGGGTGAGATCATAACTGCAAATTCTGACTTCAGTGTCCAGTGTTTGTGTAGTACGTCATGAGTCAACAGTAAACATACAGTAGCTAATGCAGCAAGTGGTTCATTGTAAATGAGTTCTGTAAAGTAGCACAGTGAACGCTCAATAATACCGCCCTCATTATTGAACATCAGAGTTCATGTGAAAGGATGAGCGTCCCAGATAATTAGTAAAAAGTAGGTGAAGGGAGAAAAGTGATCTATCTTGTAAAACAATATCTAACTACATTAGGCTATAGGAGTGTTGTAACATCATCAATTTAACCAATTTAACCCATTATAAAAGCCTCCTGGGGAGACAATAAAAGGTGTGTGACTCATTATAGAACAGAATTTTTGTTTTGTTTAGTTCATAGTTTGAATGGGACCCACATAAAAGGCACTAATTAAAACATTAGTTTTGGTACATACAAAACTAATGTTTTGTATGTACCAACATTTAGCCCAATTGGCATAAAAGCTGGTAACACTTTATTTTAATTTGATGTAGATACACAACCGTAACTCTATAGTGAGTACATGTAGTTAATATTACTCAGTACTTATTTGAGTAAGTACAATGTAAAAATGTCACCTTAAAATAAAGTGTAACCTAAAAGTGGGACAGTAGCTGTTTGTTTCCATTCAAAGTTGCAAATTTAAATGACGCGCAAAATTGGAATATTACTTTAAACATTTGCGAATAAAGCAGCATCTCCATCCCATGTGTTCAAGAGAACAAAACTGCCACTTCCTGGGAAACTGGAGCAAAGTCGCAAACTATCTATAAAAAAAAAATCAAGGAAGCCACTGTGGCAATTTTTCCGTACATCATAAATGACTTGCGTCTAAACACTCATGTTCTCTTATACGTTCGGATGCCTGGTTTTTGGGAACGCAATCATGGGAGATGCTATTGAGAGGGAACTAGGCCTATACCAAATCATTTTGATGACAGATTTTGGCTCAGGCCAAAGAACGACCAAACCAGTAAGGACCACTTCAGAACGACCAAACTAACATTTTAGATGTTACTGTGCCATGCGATTGGTCCACCTTGTCCAGTTATCCAATCACATTCACTGTTGAGGCAAAATCACATGAGTTTTTTTGTTGCGCATCAAGGGATTTATTCTGTAAATGTGTTTCCATCGTAGTTTATGCACATGTCTTCTTATCGGATGAGAAATTTATCCAGCTCATTTTTAGAATTTATGCGCATCCTGATGTTTCCATCCAGCGTGTTTTTTTTAAATGCGATATCCCAAAAATGCGCATACAAATAGGTGGATGGAAACATAATTTGCCCCAATTGGCATAAAAGTTGGTAACACTTTATTTTAATGTGATGTAGCCTAGATACACAACCGTAACTCTATAGTAAGTATGTAGTTAATAAGTAAGTACAATGTAACTACGTCACCTTAAAATAAAGTGTAACCTAAAAGTTTATTTGGCCAAAAAATGTTATAATTATAAAAATTAGTCAGGGCACTTATTTTCGCCTGGCTGTAAACATGAACAAACAATTTAGGTAATAGCCAAAGAAACGGCATTTAATTATCAGACTGACATATTTTATTTGTCACTTGATTTACATATAATAAACGTGACCACAAAAATATATGTTTTGTATGTAAAAGCCAAATTACAATTCTGGTTCCTCGAAATGAACCTAATTAGATTGCACCCCTAAAAATCCCCATAGAAATTACTTTAAAAATTACTTTGGAAAATTCACTCACTGATTAAAATGTTTTTTTTTATTTAAATTTTGTTTTATATGTTTACAATTTAAAATATTTAAAATTAAAGGTGGTAAATTGTGGTAGGCTATATTGAACATGGCATAATATATCATTTTGAATTAAATTAGAATTAAATCTGATTATATTAATGCACAAAACTAAAATGAGTGCATTACTGCAAATCTAATAGTGTTACAACTCACCCCTCAACAGTTTAGAGATAAACTGTATATTTTAAAATAACTATAACTATATAATTTGAAGCAGATAAACGTGAATTATGTTATAACAAAGTTATAGACATACAGCACAACACCACTTACAGAGTTACAGACACTGAAACACAATGTTTTACTCAAGGGTCTTTTTCAGTGCTTTTGAAATAACTGAATTTTCCGAGTTATAATCTGGTCACTCCAGTTATTGCATATAATCCAGGATAAGGATCCATGTGTTCTTCCATGCAGTAACCCATCAAACAGGGATTGCTCAATGCGCTCAGGAATTTAGCTAACCTTCTGGCAAGGTTCTCTAAAGGTTATGAAAATATGAAATTTCCAGTAATGTTATTAGAACGTTTGTTCTACGTCATGTGGTCTTTGTTAATGTTCTCAAAACGTTAGCTTACACACACACACACACACACACACACACACAAACAACATTATTTATACATCGTTCGTCTAACATTTTACTACTTGTTTTTAGAATGTTTCGAGAACATTAAAATGTAACGTTCCTATGTTTGCATTATGATAATAATAAAAAAAATAGAAAACAATTTTTTTTTTTGAAAATTGTAGAACCAAGAAAAACGTTTTAAAAACATTTAAAACACTGGAGATTTTGAAAAACGTTAAGAAAGCACTCAGAAATAACGTTTTCAGAACTTAAATGGAACGTTAGCAAAACATATTTCTGTTAGCTGGGAAGGTCGATGCATTGCTTCACAGAAGAGAAAGCCGATTATCTGTAGTACGCACTTGACTCGGCTGCTGGCATGAACATCTGAGATAATCGAGTGGAAGCGATAGCAAAGAAATTAACGTTAGTTAACTTATATTAGTTAACGTTACATTAACACGAAACGGAACCAGGGGCTCCTGCTGTCTGCTCAACGTAGAATAATCGATTGGTCTTAATTTAATCGACAAATTATGCCTGTCTTGTACAGTACATACCGGCGTCTCGCATTTCAAACAAACGGAACAAAGGAAATTAATTGACCGACCTGCGAAATATTCATAATCAGGTGAATATACTCATATAATCACGCGCAATGACATAAAGAAACAATGATACACACAAAGAAATGGTGGTGCACACACAAAGCACTTACCCAAAATATTATGTTAAATCCAAATATGAAATATTTAATGCAGCAGCTGACTTCCTGACCATTGTAATGATTTCCTGACATCATTGGCTTGTTTTCTCCAGCACAAACTACTGGCTCACGTAAAACCCGAAGCAGGTTCAGTTTAGTAGTATTCCGTTCTTAGGACATCGATGTCAAACTGTCCAAGTAATGTTGTTACCCGCAAAAAAGAAACATAATGCTGACCACTTTCAACAGCGCCTACATAAGGTACAATGCCGACTGTCATTTATAAACAAATCCGCTGACTTAAACACTGTATATATCGAAATAACTGCCCCTTCTCCACTGCAATTAGTTCACATCGCTTTTTTTGCCACTTGACATGGCTGCTTTGATTGACAGCACCAGTAACCAATCAGCTGTTGTGCCTGGGTTGTCCCTCAACCCTCCCCCACCAGGATTCCCCTCCTCTTACAAGCACGCGCGGCGTGCACGGAGATATGAACCACTGGCTGCGTTCCAAACCGCATACTTCCGTACTATGTAGTATGGGAAAAAGAATAGGCGAGCGAAAAAGTATGTACGAATCCAAAAGAGTAGGCGAGAATTACCTGGGTGACGTATTAATTATCGCGAGATTCGGGCTTAAGTGCGTTCGAATATGCCTACTTTCCTACTATATAGTAGGCGAAAACAGTACGTGAAGGAAGCAGTACGTTCGAAACATCAGTATTCATAAAAGAGTAGGCGAGAAGTTCCCGGATGGCTTACTGCTTCCACACAGATTTTTGAGTGCTGATCCGATGGATACTTTTCTATCCCAGGAGGCCACGCGAGAGGACACGTCATTATCAAACATAGCAGAGATCAGCGACGCGGGTGCTTTCAAATGTGAGTAAACACGGTTCCTTGTGTTAAAATTGCATGTGTTGAACTACTGTAGAGTAAACTGTTGAATTGTTGAAGGTGTAAAGACGTTACACAGTATAGTATAGTTGTGATTTTGCTGTAAAAACACGTTTTATTATGTATAACGTTAGCTAACAGGGGAGCTCCAGTAAGGACACGTAAGTTACGTCTCTAACGTGGATTTACATAAACCATATACATCTTAAAGACGCTTATTTTAAATGTCTATTTACATCTGACAGGAAAATCTTCAGTAAGTTGCAGAAGAGCACATCACAACATGAAATAGACATCTGAGTGATGAATGTGTGCTAGAACAAATCTATAAAGTAACTAAACATAAGTTATCTATTTTATTTGTCCATTATGTTGATAAATTGAGGAACATTTATGTTGGATAAAAAGTTAAAACAACCTCAACATGTAAATGTAGTGTTGAGCTCATAAATCACAGAGGTAATGTGAATCTTGTCTGGATGTTACAGGGTCGGATGAACAGATGTGTGTTTATCCAGTGGAGAGTGGCTCATGAAGCTGAATGCTGCCATCAAAGGCTTTGAGTGAGTATACTACAGAAATGAATAACAACAACTATTTAAATATTAAGTTGTAGTTTATTTTAATTATTGTAATTTCAAACAGAGCTATTACAGCACTTTTCTGATTCTTGATTTCTGTGCATTTGCTGCAGATCTTTTGTGGTGGAGCAGGACCTGCAAGGAAAGATGATGGCGGCATTTGTGAAAAACAACGTTTTTGTCTTCTAAATAATACTGAAATCAAATGACATTGTGCGGTTAAAATGACTGTTTTTGTGTTATGTTTGTGCATTTTTGTAGGATCTGAAATGTCAGCAGGCTGGTGTGAGCACTGAGGATGAGGAGCCCAGAGCTGAATCCTGGAGATGGTGCCATGGATGAGACCTTCCAGCACTCCACCTGCCCTCAGATTGTGAAGCACAACGCATCACGCAACAACCTCAGGCACGAAAGCACGGCTCACCTCTGGCGGTCAGCTGATTCATCAGAATAAAACCGCAGAATGGGAACCGCTGTGTTGAGATGGCAGAAGGATGTGGGGTTCAGTGCCTGTAGCCTACATACATAACTGTAGTTTGAATAAAGCTTTGTTTCATGTGTTGACTTGTATATGCATTTGTTTATTGTGTGATGGTGACTTTGATTCATTCTTTTACTAATTTATTAATATTTCTCATTGTTGTCAGTAAATAAAATATAATTATTTAATTAATGCTTTATTTATTGTTTGAATGAAAATGTAGATATGTTTACTATATACACATCTAGAGTGTATTCATGCATAGCTATGTCATATGACACATTACATTTTGTTTGTTTTATTGAATTATTTTCAGTAAAAAGTAATATAATTAAGTATTGGTCAGCATTTATCGTTGTTATTATTGTATGTTTTGGGGTGGGATAGCAATGCAATTCATTCTGGGGTAATATTCATTTTTAATATCATTATACTTAAATTTTTCGAGTATAAAATCAACAGTTTTCTCTAAAGGCGAATCTTGGCACAGCTGCCCATCTCCTTTGTGCAGACATTACAAACGCTGAAGAAAACCGTTCTAGGTAGGGCTGTCGAGTTACTGGTGTTATGAGGTATGTGTGTATATATATATATATATATATATATACACACATATATCAATCATGGGTTTGCATACATAATATGAGATTTTATACACAGGAAAAAAGAACCTACAAGGTTGAATATCGTAATATATATTTTCTTAAATAATTAGTTATAATACACTTAAAAAATTCATTTTTTTGTTATTTATAGGCCTAGGCCTGAGGGATGAAACGAGAGTTAAATTCAGCAAGAAAAAGAGGAAAACATAAAGCAGTTTGCCACTTTTGCTTGTGGATGAAAATGTTTGGATATAAAATAAAGAAATTAACAACATATTCAAGAGATGACAATTTGGGGATTTTGTAATAAAAATAAATTATATCGTTAAGGATATAACGGTGGGTCACATTAGTAGGGTTAAATATAAGAACTTAAATCAACCCTAAATGTATTCACAAAATAAATGGGCAGCAGTTTCTTCAAAAAGACCACAAAATGAGCAAGTTTAATCAATATCAAGATATTTACAGATAGATGTTCAAATCTTTTAAGTTGTGGCTCTTGTGATAACGCGTCGTAGGTCACATGACAACGTCAACATGGCAGATGTCCGGTTCGCATTCATACTCAACGAGATCTGGCTATAAAGTACCTACTCTTTTAGCGCTCGTTAAGTAAGTACTTATTGAAATTAAGTACCTACTCATTGAGTATGCGGTTTGGAACGCAGCAGTGTCTGAATCCATAACACCCATAACATGGATTCCCATCTTTCGTAGCGGTTACTAAAATAATCTCAATTTGATATTTAATCTATTACTTTAGTCACATCCAATTTGAAAGAAACAAATGTTGTAGTTTATGCTATAGTGAAACTTAAGATCGCTACTGATTGGTTGAGTGCAGAGCTTGACATTAACACCCGCCAAATGCGGGTGGATTTTGCTCGTGGCGGGTAACGCAGTCACTCCAACTAGCCACTTTGGCGGGTTGAATAATTGTAGTCTTTTCAAAAGGCATCTGAAATAAGCCATACTGCAGTGTGACACTACGAAGCTGCCCTGCATCAAGTGCATAACTTATATTCCACGGACATATTAGAAAGTCAAGCAAATATTTCCATTTTTCTGTCATGAGTGGACGAGGCTAAACTTCCGTGAACGAGCGCCACGGAGCGCATGCGCACCGAACAGACGGAGCGCAATAATTCTGACTAAAATATACATTAACACTAAATTATAAATATATTTTGCTAATATATTTGTTGTTGAATATTTGTTGTTGCTGGTGAACATTAATGTGCTAGAGAATTTCAAACCTACGTGTATTTTTATGATATCAGTTTTGTTTTTATTTATTTTCATTTTAAGTTTAGTAAATTTACTTTAAAAAGCATTATTTTGTTTTTAGATTGTAACGTTTCAATGTTAGAGTGTAATGTGATTTGACCCCTTTTTTTGGATAGACTGCAAGGTTGCATTGTTTGTTTTAGCTTCAATATGAACATTGTTTGTAGGACAATATTGATCAGGAAATGAAATAAATAAAAATAAATATTAAATACAGATTTTTTTTAATTCAAATAGAAAAAAAAAATACTGAGGTAATACCATCACCATTTAGCCCAAAAATTCTGATTTCTTTGGCAATAGGCTATTGCCCAATCTTATGGCATGCATTAAATGCTGAATTTTCCATTTTTGGCTAAGCAGTAGGCTAATGATACATTATTATCCCTGTTAAATGGTTATTTAACAATTAGCCGTTCTGCATTAATAATTCAGTTTGTTTGCTGAATTTATGTAGTCTTGATTTGGGTGTGTACAGTGGTTTTACATTTAAAAGGGTTGTAAATCTAGTTCAAGTACATTTTAGCACAAGCAACTTTTGTTAGGTAATTTCACAACAACAAATATGTGGCTAGTAAAAATGCTGTGTGGCTAGTAACTTTGGAAAACCACTAGCCATGTTGGCTAGTGAGCAAAAAAGTTAATGTCAAGCCCTGGTTGAGTGTAAAGATTAGGAGTTGCGTTGAGCGATAGGCTAATTTATTCGAGCACGCGCAAGAGCACGCGCTTGTCAACTTATTGGTTGCAATCTGAAACATCACCGCTAGAGGCCGCTGAAAACTACATACAGCTCCTTTAAGTGGCTTGGAAATGCCACAAAAAAACCTAAAACTGTTTTTTTAAACCTAAAAGCGCCAGGTAAACTCCGAATGACACGACAGACAGCACTTTCCATCAAGTTCTCCGCATCTCCAATAGTGTAAAGGAAAGAGCCACTCGCAAATAATCTTAAGGCAATGCAAACAGTTTGTGCTGTAGTTAAAGCCCGACTCCGACAAGTCGAAAATAAGTGTGCGTTTCCAACAAATAAATCATGTAAACGACAATCTCACCAGTCACGAGAAAAAAAATATATCTCAGAAAGTGCACTATTGTAACGCAAAATCTCAGTTCTTCGTACCTCAGGGCCCGTTCTTCGTACGTCGCTAACTCAGGCTACGTTCACACTGCAGGCTGAAACGACCCAATTCCGATTTTTTTGCCCCTATGCGACCTGGATCTGATCTTTTCATGACAGTCTGAACGACACAGATCCGATCTTTTCAAATGCGACCCAGGCCACTTGGGTATGTGGTCCCAAATCCGATACATATCCGATCTTTTCAAATGCGACTTCAGTCTGAACGGCCAGGTCGCATTTATCCGACCCGCACGTCATTGATACGCGAAAAACGTCATAATTCTGCGTTGAAGTAGTCGTCGGTTTGAAAACGTTTAACGGACTGCATATTCGTCGAGCTGAGGTAAATCTGCCGAACGGGTCGACCTCGACGAGCCCGTTAATTAAAAAAAAAAAAAAAAAATCCCACGGCCATTATATATACGTTATGTTAACTTATTTGTGCTGAATCTGATATTAGATAAGTCAGCGGCTGCTGTCTGGCTCTTGTGTAACGGTCGCTGCGCGCGCTCGTGTGTGTGTGTGTGAGAATCACAGTTAAAGTTTAGCTACTTCCGCAAACAACAAGTGACGTCGTTGACCGTTGAGTACTCTTCTGCGCATGCGGGTCACTTCTGGGTCATTTCACGTTCACACAGGAGATCACAAAAGGTCGCATTTAATTGGAAATGTGAACGGCCTTGCAAAAAAATCTAATTTTTTCAAAAAATCGGAATTGAGCATTAAGCCCTGCAGTGTGAACGTAGCCTCAGTTAGCTGGATTTGATTATTGGCGATTTGGCATGATCTGGGATTGTTTGGTTCTTCGACGCTCCTCCTGGACTTGCTGTCATAGCAACAGGTGCGCAAGCTTATTTCATGTTAACAGGATTAGATCCCGGCTTCATAAGCGGAGCTGATACTGTACCAGCCATTTGGATTATAGACATACTTAATTTAATGCAGCAACAAATTATTTACAGTGTAGCAAGATTATTTAAAACTCATTTACCTGTAATTAAGGTGTTGCTGTTACTGGTCCCTGGCTTTAGGTCTAAAGGCCTATTTATACTTCTGCGTCGAACTTACGCCGTAGCTACGTCGTAGGCTGTGCTTAGCGCGCGTACCCTTTGGCGTACCCTGATGCGCACCTCTCCAAAAATGTAACAACGCGTCAATTCTACGCGGACGCAAGCGCTGTGATTGGTCTGTTAGAACCCCTCCCTCGGGTTTCACATGGTCCCTCTGCATGAGTAATTGCGCGTCAACGCGGACAACGACGCAGAAGTATAAATTAAAACCAACGCGTTGCCTACAGCGTAGAGGCTCCGGCGTAGGTCCGACGCAGAAGTATAAATAGGCCTTAAGGAAGAGCTGCCCCCAGGAATGCCCTCCACAATGGGTCGGTTCTCATTTAGCCCAAGGGCCAGCTCTTCTGCCGGGGTATAACGTGGGGGTGCAGGACCACCACCTGTTTTTTTCTGCTCCGCCTTTTCCTTGGTTGCAGATAACCATAAACAGACAAACAGACACATCATTTAAAATGTCTTTGCTAAAAGAGACTAATCAGTAGAAGTAGAAAAGATTACCAGTTTGAAGAATATTCTTGTACTTCACTTTTACTTGTTCCCATGTTCTAGTGGGTCCTGAGGTGGCTCTGACATTAAGCAATTATGAAATTATTAAAATACAAGAATATATACTGTAATAAGTGATATAACCATAACATGGAACACTTACGCATTTAATTTGTCTGTTACTTTTTGCCAGCCCTCTCGAGTCCTGGCTTTTGCACACTTTGATTCCCAGTGTTCCCTGGCGTTTTAATTATATTTTTCAAACTCTGCATACCCTTCCAGTAAAAATTCCTGCTCTGCTGCGTTGAAAAACTGAGCGCGCTCTTTGGCCATGGTGAGCAGCCAATAGCAGCGTTGCTGATCAATGTTTCTACTATCGATACATATCCCCTTTTAAACCAGAGCGTGAACGCGCAATTATCTCACTAACTCAATCCAGCTATACTAATCATATCCGGCAGGTGTGTTCAAAGAACCAAATTAGTCAGATCATGATTAGCACGATGATATCATCTTGGATGTCTCGTTTGATCTCAGATGTTTTAAGCAACGTACGAAGAACGGGCCCCAGTTGCTATGACAGCAAGTCCAGGATGAGCGTCGAAGACCCAAACAATCAAATCCAGCTAACTGAGTTCTTCGACGCTCATCCTGGACTTGCTGTCATAGCAACTGGGGCCCGTTCTTCGTACGTTGCTTGAAACATCCAAGATCAAATTATGAGACATCCAAGGTGATATCATCGGCCTAATCATGATCTGACTAATTCGTTTCTTCGAACACACCTGCCAGTTATGATTAGTAGAGCTGGATTGAGTTATCTGAGATAACTGCGCGTTCATGCGCTGGTTTAAAAGGGGATATGTATCGATAGTAGAAACATTGATCAGCAACGCTGCTATTGGCTGCTCACCATGGCCAAAGAGCGCGCACAGTTTTTCTCCGCAGCAGAGCAAGAGTTATTGAAGGTTATGCAGAATATGAAACCTTAATTAAAACGCCAGGGAACCAGGAGAGAGGGCTGGCAAAAAGTAGCAGACAAATGAAATGCGTAAGTGTTCCATGTTATGGTTATATCACTTATTACAGTGTATATTCTTGTATTTTAATCATTTCATAATTGCTTAATGTCAGAGCCACCTCAGGACCCACTAGAACAGTGTTCTTCAACCCTGCTCCTGGAGGACCCCCAACACTGCACGTTTTCTTTGTCTCCCTAATCAAACACACCTGATTCAACTCATCAGCTCATTAACCCATGTGATAATGAGTTGATGAATTGAATCCGGTGTGTTTGATTAGGGAGACAAAGAAAACCAGCAGTGTTGGGGGTCCTCCGGGAGCAGGGTTGAAGAACACTGCACTAGAACATGGGAACAAGTAAAAGGGAAGTACAAGAATATTCTTCAAAATGGTAATCTTTTCTACTTCTACTGTTCTTTGTCTCTTTACTTTTTTTTCTGTATTTTTGATCAAATAAATGCAGGCTTGATGAGCAGAGGAAACTTCTTTCAAAAACATTAAAAATACTAATACTTATACTTGCCCTGTAATACATGTATTCTTTGTTTTAGATGTTATTAACTTAAATTCTTATGAATAATAAAAATGTTGTAATGTCTATTTGTTATTTATGGCCTGTACGCCTCATTATTGATCTGAGCTTCTACATCTTGAATTCGAATAACATTCGATAAAACATAATTGCTGGATTATTTTGACTATAATAAATAAGCAGATGAAACATAGTAGGCCTATACACTGTTTATCACAGATTACTTTGGACCAAAGTTACCATATTATAATTAATTATTATATAGTTCTATTCATTCATTTTATTTAAATTAGCACTGGTTAAAATGTATAAAGCATGAACAAGATATGAAACAATATTTATTAATAATACACAGTTTAAATATCACAAATATCAAATTGTATTTTCATTTGCGTCCTATGCTGGCTAATTACGACGTTTAACCTGTTATCATAATGAAATTCATGCATTTATTTATTTGTCATTTAAACTGATGCAAACAGGGAAAGAGAGTAGAAAACACTTATTATCCTGTCGCCCCCTCTAGTGGACAGCATTAAGTATTACGGCCTTCATTGCTCAGATAACTCAAGTCGATGGATTTTTTGGGAAAGTCTGACCAGTTAGAAGCAAGTTAGACCAGTCTGAGGGTCTGAGCTGAGTTTGGTGAAGCATCAAAGTTCTAGGCGGAGTCAATTTCTCATAATAATAATAACAATTAATCCCAAACCTGGTAATTTTGTCAGTATTTAATTTACGTTCACTGATTCTGGCTTCTCTCTTTTCTGTCTCTTTCTTTTCATGTGAACTGAGTAGGCTACACATGCTTAAATTCAAAAAATATAAACTTTATTTCTATTCAAAATTATTTATAGCCCATAGGCTAGGCTATATGTCACACACGCCTACCTGCCTTTTGATGTAAATAAAAGACTAGAGTGGTAAATGTTACGGACATATTATCATGGTACAGTTCAGCCTATTATTGATTTTTATTTCCACTTCCCTTTTATCCAAAGAGACGGAACTATTTGCACTGTATTTATCAATGGGAAATATGCTAATATAATCTGTCATATACTGTGGCTCACATTAATGGGGTTGCTTGCAAGTCGCAGCAGCACGAATTACGTGACCAGCAACATATTTCTAAATCAAATAGTGTGTGTAGTTAACAGTGAGTGGTGGTTTCAGACATTATTTCATTAAAGGGCATTTGTCAGTGCCGCACTCGTAGCCTACTGACTCTTATTCTGCCTGACAGAAAGAAAAGCTCACAGCTTACTGAAGGCGGAGCGGTTTGACCAATCAGATGAAAGGGGCGTTTCAGCGCCGCCCACGTGTGCAAATGAAATATCGAACCCATAAACCGACTTGTAAACGAAAAATGAAAAATCTAGCCAAAATCTAGCCAAAAAAACGAATAAACGAGCTGGTTTTCATTTCTCCTTATTCCATTCTAAACAGGAAATGAAATGATCAAAAAGTGCACGGACCCTATGACTTAGCACGACGGTGTAATAAGTTTATATACACTAGATGTCGCCTTGGCTACGGCAGTTTGGAATATTCTGGGCTCATCTGATTTTTTTGTACATAGCATAACCTACTTTGTTATGATTTTAGTATCATAATGATTAATAAATGCACGCACAATTATCATGAACTTGATTTGAACAAATGCCTATCAACTTGTGTGTGCAAAATTCAGAATTAAATGAATGTGCAGCAATTTGTACAAATAGAGAGTCTGTAGGCCTATACTGTTGTAGCCATTAAATAAGCGCATTTATTTTCATATTTGTTCAAATGTTATAATGTTATTTTTTTCCCCATGTATGTTGATTTATGAAAAGTGAACAGCACGAGTAAAAGTGAATTTCGTTTTGTATAAATTGTATCTTAATTTTAATACATTTTTCATCAGCCTGTATTTAATAAATAAGATCAATAAGATTTAATAAATAATAATAAAAAAATGATAATCTTGCATTGCACGTTAACTGGAGCGCATCTCATCCTAACTTAACGAAACTCATTGTATGCCTCACACACACAGACATGAGAAATACATCAAATACACAAAGCTTGAAATGTCTTTAAACGAAATAATTCAAAACGAAAAGAAAAAGGCTACTCTCTGATTATGTAATCCATTATGTGCATTTCTCTCTATAGGCGCGTTCACTATACGGCGATCGTCAACTTCATCTTTGCAGCCGAGTCGACACTGTCAGAAAACACTAGATTATTAATAAAAATCAATGCACGCGTCACCGGATTTACAAATGCACATCTTGCTTGTTGCACCCACACATATTATGTCGAAATAACGAGATATTATGTTGAAATAACATTATTAATAATAATACATATTTTATAATATTTGATTGAATGCTGAATGTTGTTCAGTTAATAAAATGAAAACTTTAATTGTGATCATTAAAATAATTGAATATGAAATATTTAGTGGCCAAGTTTTGCTAATTAATTAATTTATATATGTAAGGCATTCGTTCCAATCAACTGCCGCAGCCAAGGCCACGTCTAGTGTATATATCTATGACTTGGCACTTCTGGGTAAAGATGCGATCAGTCAAATGAAATCCAATAAACGTATAAATAAATATTCCAAATGAAAAAGCGATGGGAAATGTCGTCCAATTTTCTAATACTATTATTTGATGACAACAATACATTTGTAAAAGAAAATCCAGCCATTTCTGTTTTTTTAAAGAAAAAAACCAAGCTGCACCCTTTTTTAAATGTCATCTTTCATTCCGAAAGAGAATAATGAACGGGGCGATGTGCAGATTGTAAATCTTAAAAAATGATTGAATGATTTTCTTGTGTCATTATGATGAAGAAACAAGTCCAAAAAAAAAAAAAAAAGTCCAAAAAAACCATTTGTGGAAGGCATCCGATGAGTGTCAACCCGGCCAGATCAGCAAGTGCATCAAGGCAACCACGATTAGCCGGTGCACCAGCCAGCAAAGTGATTCAATGGTTCATAGGTGTAGCTCGCAGCCTCATCGCTCTACCCTCCACATCCCAAAGAGTGTACAGGCTGTTATTTATATAGGGCAGATAAGACCTGTGTTTCTCTTCGACGGTAACTGTAAATTGAATTGAAGCTGCGATTTTTGAAGTTGGATATACTCGCGCGGGCAAATACAGATGTGTTAAACACGATAAGAACACAAATTCTACCTTTATTCGTTAATACAGTCGGTATTTCCCACAATGATTCTGCTTTGCTATTGGCCACGTCACGATCAGTAAGCGCTGCTATTATGGAGCTTATAATATGACAAAATGATTTGAATTTGAATTGTGTAAATTTGAATTATTTGCAAGTGTAATCTAACTAAATTGAATTTTAGGTGGTAGTTTAAATAGTTCTGAATTTGATTTTTTTTAAACGAATATTGAACGTTTGAAATTTAACAAATTGAAATGTTTTTATGGCTGAATTTTATAGACATGTATTTTCAAACAGCTAGTTTTTTTGTTCTGAATTCGTATAGTGCAAATATTCAGTTTAAAAAAATACAGATTCAAGTTTTCAAGATGAAGAAATTCGGAACTTCAAATTCAGATTTCTAAAATTCAAGTTCAAAAATTCAGATCTTACAGAAAGTAGGTCACAGGTCATCCACAGGGAAGAGTAAAGGATCTCAGATAAGTCGAACAGAGCATTTTGGCTGCACTGCAGTAGTTTTCTGCCACAAACGCGGTGGTGGTTCAAGAGAATCCGTGTATCTTTCGTTCAGTCGTTTTTTTATTTAATATTAAGAGTAGAAAAATGAGAAAACAGCTTGAGTATTAGATTTCTTCTAATATTCTAGTAGGCCTAATAATAGTCCGCTGTTGCACGGAGCTTACAAAACGCGTGTAATGCAACTATAGGCTACATTTAATTTTCTCATCAAACAACTAGACTAACGAATGGCTCGGCACAACAGAAGAGCCTAGACAGGGCTTTTTCTCTAGACCAGCAGTTGGTCTGAATTTGCTATAACCTATAGCCTATTTTCTCGACTGTATAGGCTAAGTCACGTTTTATCATGAAACACGCTGTGATTTATTCCAAAGTGACTCAGGCATATATAATGCATTTAACGTTAAATAATCTAAACTAGGCGCGCCAAGAAGGCTATTCTCTGTATTTTGGTTCATTTTTGGTGAGCGCCAGAAAGATCTAAAGAGACCGAGACGCGCTAAAGCAGCGCATCATGTTGTTTTATTTATTTTTCAATGGCATGATATTTTGTAGTCATTTTTAATGTACACAAATAAAAATATACATTTTACTGTTTCAGATGATGTCATATCATCTGTATGACTAAATAACAGAGTATTAACAGTGGAACAAATCCAAGTGATGGCGCTCGCGCATCGCGCTCTCACACAACATAGTAGGTTATCAGTTCTGGCGTTGCTTCATATCGCAGACTGTTCATTATCAAAATGAAACACAGTCAACCAAACATATAAAAAGTTATTCTGCATAATTTAATTGGTCTGTTGTACAATATGAAGGGCAAGCTGTGCCGCACACAGTCCTACTCCAAACATTTCCCTTGCTGTGAAGACGCTTATTTAGCCTATAGGCCTACGTGTATTTTGGGACTCGACTGAAGTATGAAGCCTTCTTTATATTAATAGTTAGCATCCACATGTTACATTGCAATGAAAACTTTTGACTGAATGAGAGATGCGCGACCGTTTCGATTTAAATAAATTTGTTTAGGCTTGGCGTTTATAAAGGGCACAAAATAGGCTATTTTTATAGTCTGTAGCCTATATATTATTTTATTATAGCCTAGCCTACATACTTATTTTTCATTCTTGTTGTTTTCTGCATTAATTTGTCATAAGGGAAAGTAAAATAGGCAACACATAGCCTACATGTTAATAGTGTTTATCATGTAAATGTTGTATTTTATTTACAGGTCTTTTACACTATTGATGAATAGGCTAATATAAAAAAATATAAAAAAAATGATGACGCCTTTCTCTCTCAACATGATCCGGTGTGACTTGCACTCATGTGCATGCGACTTATTTTCTGGCAAATACGGTCAGTTAAAAAATGTTGCTGTATTATTACAAAATGCATAGAGTGGAGACCATTTGGGCAAAAACCCCACCCACATTTGGGCTTAATCACTGTTATTATTAGGAAATGTATTTAGGTGTAGACAAAATCAGTTATGTTTATTTATAAATATGAACGTACCTCGCATTTCCCGGACACTAGCCGTTAGTCTACTTCTTTGGCCTATTTTTTTTAGCTGGCCAGTTCTCAAAATCTGTGTGGAAAAGCTGCGGAGCGCGGAGAGAACGCACAATGGCTTTGCTTTGGAAGTTTTTTTTTGTTTGTTTGTTTTTTGAAAGTTTAGTTGCCAGAGAAAATAACACACCGTTTTGTTTAACATCAATTGATACTCAATATTAATTAAATAAATAAATATAATGTCAGAGAATGCACAAAGCGCATCCTTTTGAGATGTAAATTATAATACATTTTAATAAAACACACAAGGCCTACATCATAAAACTCAGAAGATTATGTATTTTAATATATTATATTATAATACAAATAAAAAGGCGTCATACTTCAATCGAGTCCCAAAATACACGTATAGGCTAAATCAGCGTCTTTACAGCAAGGGAAATGTTTGGAATAACAAGTAGGACTGTGTGCGGCACAGCTTGCCCTTCATATTGTACAACAGACCAATTAAATTATGCAGAATAACTTTTTATATGTTTGGTTGACTGTGTTTCATTTTGATAATGAACAGTCTGCGATATGAAGCAACGCCAGAACTGATAACCTACTATGTTGTGTGAGAGCGCGATGCGCGAGCGCCATCACTTGGATTTGTTCCACTGCTGGGAAATAACTTAGTCATACAGATGATATGACATCATCCGAAACAGTAAAATGTATATTTTTATTTGTGTAGCCTACATTAAAAATGACTACAAAATATCATGCCATTGAAAAATAAATAAAACAACATGATGCGCTGCTTTAGCGCGTCTCGGTCTCTTTAGATCTTTCTGGCGCTCACCAAAAATGAACCAAAATACAGAGAATAGCCTTCTTGGCGCGCCTACTTTTGAAAGTCAACAAGTTTAATCTAGTTTAGATTATTTAACGTTAAATGCATTATATATGCCTGAGTCACTTTGGAATAAATCACAGCGTGTTTCATGATTAAACGTGACTTAGCCTAGATACAGTCGAGAAAATAGGCTATAGGTTATAGCAAATTCAGACCAACTGCTGGTCTAGAGAAAAAGCCCTGTCTAGGCTCTTCTGTTGTGCCGAGCCATTCGTTAGTCTAGTTGTTTGATGAGAAAATTAAATGTAGCCTATAGTTGCATTACACGCGTTTTGTAAGCTCCGTGCAACAGCGGACTATTATTACTAGAATATTAGAAGAAATCTAATACTCAAGCTGTTTTCTCATTTTTCTACTCTTAATATTAAATAAAAAAACGACTGAACGAAAGATACACAGATTCTCTTGAACCACCACCGCGTTTGCGGCAGAAAACTACTGCAGTGCAGCCAAAATGCTCTGTTCGACTTATCTGAGATCCTTTACTCTTCCCTGTGGATGACCTGTGACCTACTTTCTGTAAGATCTGAATTTTTGAACTTGAATTTTTGAACTTGAATTTTAGAAAACTGAATTTGAAGTTCCGAATTTCTTCATCTTGAAAACTTGAATCTGTATTTTTTTAAACTGAATATTTGCACTATACGAATTCAGAACAAAAAAACTAGCTGTTTGAAAATACATGTCTATAAAATTCAGCCATAAAAACATTTCAATTTGTTAAATTTCAAACGTTCAATATTCGTTTAAAAAAAATCAAATTCAGAACTATTTAAACTACCACCTAAAATTCAATTTAGTTAGATTACACTTGCAAATAATTCAAATTTACACAATTCAAATTCAAATCATTTTGTCATATTATAAGCTCCATATGCTATTGGCGGTCACGATTATTAAGTACGAAAATGAAAATTCTGTCAGTAATTCCTCACCCTCATGTTGTTCCAACCCCTTCGTTCATCTTCGGAACACAAATTAAGATATTTTTGATTAAATGACTAAATTGGACTATATTAAGGATGTGTTTAATGAACTTTTCTGGGCCAGCAAGTTTCAAACCCTTAGAAGCCTGAAGAAGTCTCGTTCCGAACACATCGCGATATTTGGCATCAGTTCACGTGTGTCAGATGTTGGTAAGTAGTAAATACGCTGTCCGAATAATGTGTGATATATAATGTATTTTCTGTTTGTCGATATTAATCAGATTAGCTCACGTTCAGTCACGGCATTATATCTGTCATCTCCACTGAGGCTTTGCGTTTTATTGCTTTCTAATTCAAAACAGGGTGATTAAGTTACACTGCCTGTGAGCATAGGCCTAAAGACCTTAAATCAGTTAATCATATTCATATCAGATTAAAAGTAGTACAATTAGTTCCAAAGTTGTATTTGTAGTAGAAGCACAGTACAAACAACACTTACCATGCTTTTACCACATTAACATTAGTTTTACTGTGGTAAGTGTAGTAAAAAGACAGTAATCACAAAACTTACCATGCTTTTACCACACTGTATTGGGAGTTTTAATGTGATACTTATTGTAAATGCACATTAACCACAACGCTTACCATGCTTTTACCACAGGAATGATGTAAAACAACATAATGATATTTTATTTTCTCTTTTTTCAGCTGAAAAGACCAAAAGGACCTTTCGGACTATTATTGTTTGAGGACAAGTAAACGGAGGAGACCGACAGCTGCAAAGGCAAATATTCGCAATGGTATATACATGTGTTGGTTCGAACCCTAAATCAAACATTTTATCAAGCATTTGTTGTTTCTTAAACCTTTTCTCGCAAAACCCATAGCCCAATCAGTACGAAGATAGTCTGAAAGTCTTAATAATTCACAAGATTTAACAAGTTGTCAAATTCGTATACGATACTCGTACATATTTGTATACTCGTACACACACTGTCAGAAAGTTGATATTAATTGCATTGTATTGATTACAATTAGTGATGCACCGATGTGAAAATTGAGGCCGATACCGATAACCGATATTAATATTGCTGTTATGGCCGATACCGATATTTGCCGATGTCGATATCTCTGTATAGAAAACAAATTTTAATGATTATCAAATAAAGAGCTATTTTCCAAAACACTTTTTTTTTACTTTAGAAATGACTGATATTGGGCACCTTTACCTGTGTGCAAAATATGTCACATACGACACACATGCATTATACTGCATTGCATATACAGTAATGTGTGCTGGTCAACTTGTCTAAAATTAAGAAACCCTTAGAAAACAGTAAAAAAAACCACACAAAAAACAGGAACATTGTGTAAAATTAAGATAGGCTACTTTATTTATTATTCCAATATCCAAATATCGAGGGCTTGGAACCAGAGGGGCGTAAGTGGCATTTGACAAACTTTACAGGAGAGCCAAAACAAAATTTTGACCACACTTCAATCAACTGTATTTATTAACCTTCAACCACAACATTGCAACCACATACATACTTATATGAGTAAGTTCTTAAGTGAACATATTATGGAATATTAACACGATGAACATATTCTAAAACCTTGCAAAATCTTGAAAATATGGCAAAAACATCAAATACGCCTTTTTGGCACCAAACATTTCCAATTCGTCTAAAGAAAAATAGGGCGTATCTGCTGATCAATGCAGAAATGATTGGTCAAAACATTGGTTAAAAACACTCTAACTTCATAACTTTTCATTTGATTTAAAATACTGCATACATAGTCATTTCATCATTTCAAACTGTTTAACATTTCATTTCTAACCGTTTAATTTCAATTCTCATTTATGAGTTCACATTCATGTCAAACAGTTTAACATTTAATTTCAAACAGTTTAATTTCTCTTGTTTATTACACATTTCACTTTTTAGTTCACTTTAGTTGAACTAAAAAGTTCACTCACTGCCCACTGTCAGAGTGTTATAGAACTCTGCATAACAGTGAGGAATACTCCCATTGGTGCACAGGGTGAGTAGGTCTTTTTTCTTTAAGGCACTGATCACTGGAGGATTTTCATACAATGAGCTGGGGTGTGTGGTTCTGGTGCCTCTTGTTGCCTGTTGTGCCACCGTCAGTTTTCGGAAGGTTGGGGCGGTGAAATCATACTTGAAGAAGATTGTTTTTGGTTCATCTTTCGTGTAGCGGAACCATTTAATCTTCTGCCAATGAACTGATTGTCCCTCCTCATCTTTTGTTCTGTTTTTGAGTATGTGGTTGGAGAGGGACTTGAAGTCCAGAAAGTCCTTGTGTTCAAGTTCATGTACACTGTATGGGTCGTTCCTTCTTGCCATTCTCACAAGTGTGTAGTAGCCATCAGTAAATAGAAGTATGGGAGTAAATAGAAATGGGAGTAAATAGAAACTTTTCTTCTTGCAGTTTCCACTGCAGCATGCACACTATCACACTCCATGTCTAGTAGCCATCCATGATGGCTACTACACACTTGTGAGAATGGAAAGAAAGAACGACCCATAGTGTACATGAACTTGGACACAAGGACTTTCTGTACTTCAAGTCCCTCTCCAACCACATACTCAAAAACAGAACAAAAGATGAGGAGGGACAATCAGTTCATTGGCAGAAGATTAAATGGTTCCGCTACACGAAAGATGAACCAAAAACAATCTTCTTCAAGTATGATTTCACCGCCCCAACCTTCCGAAAACTGACGGTGGCACAACAGGCAACAAGAGGCACCAGAACCACACACCCCAGCTCATTGTATGAAAATCCTCCAGTGATCAGTGCCTTAAAGAAAAAAGACCTACTCACCCTGTGCACCAATGGGAGTATTCCTCACTGTTATGCAGAGTTCTATAACACTCTGACAGTGGGCAGTGAGTGAACTTTTTAGTTCAACTAAAGTGAACTAAAAAGTGAAATGTGTAATAAACAAGAGAAATTAAACTGTGTGAACTTAAATGTTAAACTGTTTGAAATTAAATGTTAAACTGTTTGACATGAATGTGAACTCATAAATGAGAATTGAAATTAAACGGTTAGAAATGATCAAATTAAATGACTATGTATACAGTATTTTAAATAAAATGAAAAGTTATGAAGTTAGAGTGTTTTTAACCAATGTTTTGACCAATCATTTCTGCATTGATCAGCAGATACGCCCTATTTTTCTTTAGAGGAATTGGAAATGTTTGGTGCCAAAAAGGCGTATTTGATGTTTTTGCCATATTTTCAAGATTTTGCAAGGTTTTAGAATATGTTCATCGTGTTAATATTCCATAATATGTTCACTTAAGAACTTACTCATATAAGTATGTATGTGGTTGCAATGTTGTGGTTGAAGGTTAATAAATACAGTTGATTGAAGCGTGGTCAAAATTTTGTTTTGGCTCTCCTGTAAAGTTTGTCAAATGCCACTTGCGCCCTTCTGGCTCCAAACAATGTGTAGGCCATACATGTATTTTTTAGAGCCAGAAGGGCGTAAGTGGACATACGCCCCTCTGGCTCCAAACAATGCTCAAACTTTTGTGTTAGGTCTTTGTTGTTTTGTTGCTTTATTCAATACAAGTTGATTTCTGATGCGTCTTTTTGGCACAACTAGATAGAGCTCATCAAGACCTTTAATTTGATATATAGAACTCATTTTCGCCCAAAATGCCACTTACGCCCCTCTGGTTCCAAGCCCTCGATATGATACTAAAAAATACCACAGGGAAAAGGGCTTCTATTTGTGACGTGCTGTCTTTGCGTTTGAACATTGCACATTTTAAACAGGACACTCATTAACTGAATAAATGTTAGCCAATACAAACATATTTATAGAAAACAGTTGACAATGAATAGACAGGAGTCCAATAATAGCATAACGAATCATTCTTAAAATAATAACAAGTAGCCTAGGCTATAAGACCAATCCGACATGGGCTGTGTTAACAGTAAAACGTCCGTCATTTAACGAATTTTAAAAACACGGATGGATAATACAAAATACTTTCTGATATTTTGACAGAAAAAAAACAAGCAAGAACAAAATTTAAACTTAGCCCGTCAATTTTTCATTTTACAATTATCTTCTCTCTCTGTGTGTGCACGCGTCCGTGTTTGTGAGAGAGAGAGCTCGCGCAGCACTGATACAACGGTAGCCTACTTTTTAATCCACAAGTAACGAACGCGCTAGTTTTCATACAAAATAAATATGTAACATAATTAGGTAGGCCATCGGTTCCCAACAGGGGGGTCGCGGCCCACAAGGGGGCCTCAGCGAGCTCTGTGGGGGGGTCATATTTTGAAAAGTTTTGAGCAATGAGCATTAAATAAAATCATTAACTTTTTTCTGTTCAAAATTTACAAAATTTATACAATGAGCGAGTTCATCATGAATCCATTTTCCAATCCGTGTTTTTGTCTTATCCTGAACCACTATGGTACACCTATAATAAGTGTTTATATTGGGACTATTTAACACTGGTTCGGATCGCTGCCGCTGCGGAGTAGCACAGTACCTGCGTGACTCGTCATAGATGTACACAGAGAGAAGTAGTTCCGGCTACAATGTTCTTCCGAAAGACGCATATTATAAACACAAGTTTAGTATCGCTCACTATAGCGGCAAAAGCGTCAAAAATAAAGCCTCACATTGATAAAGCCTCACAAATAACATGCAAGTATTGAGGTCCCAGACAGCAGTCATTTAGTAATAGCCTATATTCTTCTTTTTTTTTTTTTTACCTACACACCAGTATGAATATTTTTGTTATTGCATTTCAAATAGGGCCAATTTATAGGCTACTCCTAAGCCTACGTTTTTAAATTACAAAAGGCCTACTGATGTTTTTGTTATTGTATTTTCAATATTATAGGCTATTATTTGTGCATGAACATAATCTGGTTATAGTGAACATACCGTTTGTTTGAAAACAACATATTTTGTCATCCTTGCTGCAAGCTTACAAGAGCGATAATATCATTAAATGTGAAGGGGGGCCCTAAAATATTTTCTTGGGGAAAAGGGGGTATCAGACAAAAAAAGGTTGGGAACCACTGAGGTAGGCTACTTTAGTTATTATTAATACAATAACGTAACACATGAAGGCTATACGTTTCTCAACACTGAGAATGAATCAATAAACGCCTGTTTCTCCACTCGCGCTTATCAGTAATCCACAAATCACACGTGCTGTCACTTTTGAGAAAAATCTAATTCGAACGGGTATCAAATATCAAGCAATATATTCAAATATCTACGAGTCAAAAAACGATCAGTCAAAAATGTGTCATGAAGAGGAAAAAAACATAAGTCGCACTGGACTGCGTTAACAATGTTACGGACGGGACAGTTGACTTGAGCGCTCTGAAAGCGCCACTAAGACTGCTTTAAAACTTTCACAGAGACCTCAAACAGAAAGCACAAAAAGCCTGTCTTTAAATTTAATTTCGTTTTGTATTAATTGTATCTTAATTTTGATAAATGTTTCATCAACCAATTGCCTGGATTGAATTAAATAAGAAGTAAATATAGTAGAAAATATTTAATCAGGACACGGAGGCGAGGGCGCGTGAACCTGGAGCGCGTCTCATCAATGAACCGAAATCTACCTGCCTCACAGACCGGAGACATATATAGAAAGCTTGAAATGTCTATTTTTAAACAGAACAATTCAAAACGAAAGAAAACAGACTGTTCTCTGCTTATGTCATCTGTATGAAATGTGTATTTATCTCAGGCACATTCACTACTGCTAAGATCGAGTCAGCATCGTCAACTTCATCTTCAACTTCACACGTCAAATGTCGGCCTGTTCACATCGGCCATATTTTGACATCGGAACGATACCGATGTGTAAAAAAATGACCATATCGGCCGATATTATATCGGCGGCCGATATATCGTGCACCACTAATTACAATTATTACAAATTGGTCCCCGTCTGTTTATGTTCCAGTGATACATGACGTCTCTCCACACCTCATAACCTACCTCTGTTTGCAGGGGTGGAAAAGCTTATCTTACTTGTCACATGACATCAGATACTCGATTATTTTGTCATAATCAGACCAGTTACACTGCTGATAACTGTCCCGTTTGCATGTAAATCATTTTCACATGATTATTGCTTGCTATTAAAGACGTACTTTTATTCATAGAAATGCCCCCACATATCAGTGAACTTATAATATAAAAATGCTTTTAAAATTTAATTATTCAACACTCTTTACAGAAAAAAATATCCTACAGTTATACATAAACTGACTATTTGCAAGTAATGTATTAAAATTACCTTCCTTTCCGTCTTGCAGGATTACTTGGTCCTTTTTTTTTTTTTAAAGCTCTACAATATCAAACTCAACAGCTCTTTTAAGAGCCAACCCTCACAAGAGCTACTAGTGAGTCGCAGCGAATCTTGCCGGGATCAGCCCTTCCCAGGTAAAGTTTCTAGAATATTGAAATCGGTATTTACTCATCAAATGCTCTCTCCTGAATCGCCGCCGCTAGAGTTCTTACGAGATCAAGAAAATATGATCATATAACAGCGATTTTATCATCACTGCATTGGTTACCTATAAAGTTCCGTATTAATTATAAGGTATTGCTACTGACTTATAAAGCTCTAAACGGCTTAGCTCCAGTCTATTTAACGGATCTTCTATCGCCCCTATAATCCATCGCGCTCTTTAAGATCACTAAATTCAAGGCTTTTGGTCATACCTAGGATATCCAGAACTACCAAAGGAGGGAGAGCATTTTCACATTTGGCTCCAAAACTCTGGAATAGTCTTCCTGATACTGTTCGTTGCTCAGACTCGCTCTCCCAGTTTAAAACTAGATTAAAGTCGCATCTCTTCAGCCAGGCATTCATATAATCCTACAGTTCAAACTACAATCCGGCCTGTAGCTCATAAATGCCAGAGGAGAACTGGCCCCCGACTGAGCCTGGGTTCTCCCAAGGTTTTTTTTCTCCATTAGGTCACCTGATGGAGTTTTAGGACACCATTAGGTCACTTGATGGAGTTTTTCGGTTCCTTGCCACTGTTGCCTTTGCCTTGCTCAGTTGGGGATATTTTGGGGATATTTAATTTAATTTTATCAATCAATAAATTCCTCTTGAAACAAACATTGTTGTATTATTTTAATTTAATACTGTGAAGCTGCTTTGATACAATCTGTATTGTGAAAAGCGCTATACAAATAAACTTGACTTGACTTGACTTGACTTGAATCGTATGGTAAATTAACTTATTTATAACTGTCTTAATTTATGGTTCAAGAACAATAGTAATTGCACATAGATAGACATGTGCCGGTATTCGGTAATGCGATAAATCGCGGTAATGAATATGCACGATATTGTTATCGCGGGCACTTCAAAATACCGTGAAAAATAATAGATCCGAATTTAGATTTTTAGAACGCGCATTAGCTTATTTTCCATCAACCGCTTAAACAAACTGCGCAAAACACGTGCGCATTCTGATGTAAACAATCGCCACGTGTATAAGCATGCGGCCGGTGCGCACTTCTAGTCTAATGTAAACAGTCCTCACATGGAGAAGCAGCATGGCGGAAGGAGGAACGCCGCCGCCGATCTATCCGGATCCATCCCGCTTCTAAAAGCAGAGCTGCCAACTCGACGCATTCAGCGCGAGACTCCTCATACGCTCACGCCACACATCCGTTTTCTCCTATGGTTTTCTCACGCAGAGAAAAATCGCGGAGCAAAGAGGACACGAATACCGTCAAACAAGACAGAGCAGGTTACTTTTGATATGAAACAGGAGAACAATTGTGTCACAGAACGTTACATTTAAACTATTTAATGACCAGCAGCATGTTAGATGACTAAAACATATAGATAAAGAGGAGTATTTTGCTGAATATGTGCACTGCACTTTACATATTATATTTTTACTTGTGTCATTACATAATTGTTATTATAATGAAAACCACATTATATTTGATTTATCCCTCAGACATTTCATTATAGCACCTTATAACTTTATATATATTTATAATTTATAATCTTTTTATTTTATTTTTTCTATTTTTTTTATTTTATTTTTTATTTATACCTGTTACTTGTCACTTGTCTTGTCACTTGTATTGTATGTGTACTGGAAGCTACTGTCACCAAGACAAATTCCTCGTATGCGCAAGCATACTTGGCAATAAAGCTCTTTCTGATTCTGATTCTGATTCTGATTCTGATTTAATTAGTTATTTGTAACCTTTAAAAATACCAGCTGATAGGGTTCTATATGGTTACATAGCATTATGTGAGATATTTTTTTTCATGAGAAAAAAATAACGTGGGCTATCTACTGTAGCCTTTCTAATATTTATCCAAAATAAGTCAATATTGAATCAAGATTTAAATCAAATCCCAAGTATTGAATTGAAATCGTTAAATTTGTGTTAAGCAATACAAACAGTAGCCTACCAGTCATTGTACCATGTAATCATTGTAACATGTTGTCACTAAACTTAATAAAATTCAGTTTAGTTACCAAATGTTTTGACAATCACAATTACACCTTGTGATGCAAGTTTTATTTTATTTTTTACATCCCCCCCAAATCCATCTGTTTCTCATGTGCAATTCAAATACCGTGATAATACCGTATACCGTGATAAAAGATCACTCAATTAATCGCAGCATGAAAATGTGATACCGGCACATGCCTACACATAGAGTAAGTCGAGACTTTCTTGTTTTACAGCAGAGAAGGAAGACCAGTCCTTATATCAACGCAAGCTAATCGAATAAGTCCTTTGTTTCGGGTGAGGAAGGAACATCTGGTGCCCAAAGAAGACAGAAAGCTGCGCGAGTCCATTGGTATGTCTTGTATTGAAACAATGCTGTAATATGTAGTACATAATTTGATGTTGACAATTTTACATTGTACAGGTTATCACTTGGATTTTGACCAAGTGAAGCTCTTGAAACAAGTGACAGGAGAGTATGTAACTTGTCTGGAAAGTATCAGAGTCGCATTTGGCACGCGTGCCTTAGGTTGCCGACCCCTGGTCTAGCCTATAGTCTATGGTACCAATCACGTTAGTGAAGCCTGAGTAACATATACTGTAATCGGCATGGTCATGAATGCATGATCTTCATAAAAAATTATGATAGCCTAAAAAAAAAACTGCTTAAAAAAAAAACTGCTTTACAACATTGGGTCTTAAAGGTGCTGTATGTAGCTTTTCTACTAAAACGAATCCTTTTTTTATTGCCTGTGTGTGAAGGGGTTGTAAAATCACATTAAAATGATCCACTTTTCGGGTTTTGCTATTACCTCTGAAAGCAAGTATTCTTATGTTTATGTGAAGGTGCCGGGTCGGATTTACCGCGAAATCCAGTGACGTCACCTGCATGCGCGGAGCGCTCCCGAGCCTCTCGCCTCGTCTAGCCTACTGATTTTGCACTCAACAGCGACGACACTGCAACTTATGACATGGACTTATGACTTATGCAACTTATGACATGTCTGATAACACTAAGAAACGACCTGCTCCCAGCACAACACAGACTCCAACACAAACTCCACATATTGATAAAAAAAAAACAATAAAACGTTTTTTTCTTTCTGCTGAAGCTCGTATTAAAGGCCAGACGTGAATCGGATGAACTTCGGGTGAAAAAACACGGATCAACATCGGCAGGGCGTTTGAATCATGGAGAGACCTTATCTACAAACCTAGAATGTATACATTTCCTGAAGAAAATGTGAAGTAGTGCTTGCAGTGGCAAAATTCGGCACGGTTGATAGGGTTCCATTCTTATCATGGTACGAGCATGGAGCATTAGTTCAACGTCAAGCTGATAAAAGTAGCCTATTATTGTAACGTTGCAGTGGGAGTTTACCTGAGTTTCTAGCATGTTGTGGGATGCTCTCTCTGGTGTGTTGCGTGACGCGTCTCAGTCTGGCCGGTATCCACAGTGCTCGCTCATAAATTCGAGCACGCGCAAGAGCACGCGCTTGTCAACTTATTGGTTGCAATCTGAAACATCACCGCTAGAGGCCGCTGAAAACTACATACAGCTCCTTTAAGTGGCTTGGAAATGCCACAAAAAAACCTAAAACTGTTTTTTTAAACCTAAAAGCGCCAGGTAAACTCCGAATGACACGACAGACAGCACTTTCCATCAAGTTCTCCGCATCTCCAATAGTGTAAAGGAAAGAGCCACTCGCAAATAATCTTAAGGCAATGCAAACAGTTTGTGCTGTAGTTAAAGCCCGACTCCGACAAGTCGAAAATAAGTGTGCGTTTCCAACAAATTAATCATGTAAACGACAATCTCACCAGTCACGAGAAAAAATATATATCTCAGAAAGTGCACTATTGTAACGCAAAATCTCAGTTCTTCGTACCTCAGGGCCCGTTCTTCGTACGTCGCTAACTCAGTTAGCTGGATTTGATTATTGGTGATTTGGCATGATCTGGGATTGTTTGGTTCTTCGACGCTCATCCTGGACTTGCTGTCATAGCAACAGGTGCGCAAGCTTATTTCATGTTAACAGGATTAGATCCCGGCTTCATAAGCGCTGGACTTCCCGTATCAGCTCCGCTTATGAAGCCGCAGTCTAATCCTGTTAACATGAAATAAGCCTGCTCCCGAGCAGGTTTAAGCTTGCGCACCTGGGGCCCGTTCTTCGTACGTCGCTAACTCAGTTAGCTGGATTTGATTATTGGCGATTTGGCATGATCTGGGATTGTTTGGTTCTTCGACGCTCCTCCTGGACTTGCTGTCATAGCAACAGGTGCGCAAGCTTATTTCATGTTAACAGGATTAGATCCCGGCTTCATAAGCGGAGCTGATACTGTACCAGCCATTTGGATTATAGACATACTTAATTTTAATGCAGCAACAAATTATTTACAGTGTAGCAAGATGATTTAAAACTCATTTACCTGTAATTAAGGTGTTGCTGTTACTGGTCCCTGGCTTTAGGTCTAAAGGCCTATTTATACTTCTGCGTCGAACTTACGCCGTAGCTACGTCGTAGGCTGTGCTTAGCGCGCGTACCCTTTGGCGTACCCTGATGCGCACCTCTCCAAAAATGTAACAACGCGTCAATTCTACGCGGACGCAAGCGCTGTGATTGGTCTGCTAGAACCCCTCCCTCGGGTTTCACATGGTCCCTCTGCATGAGTAATTGCGCGTCAACGCGGACAACGACGCAGAAGTATAAATTAAAACCAACGCGTTGCCTACAGCGTAGAGGCTCCGGCGTAGGTCCGACGCAGAAGTATAAATAGGCCTTAAGGAAGAGCTGCCCCCAGGAATGCCCTCCACAATGGGTCGGTTCTCATTTAGCCCAAGGGCCAGCTCTTCTGCCGGGGTATAACGTGGGGGTGCAGGACCACCACCTGTTTTTTTCTGATCCGCCTTTTCCTTGGTTGCAGATAACCATAAACAGACAAACAGACACATCATTTAAAATGTCTTTGCTAAAAGAGACTAATCAGTAGAAGTAGAAAAGATTACCAGTTTGAAGAATATTCTTGTACTTCACTTTTACTTGTTCCCATGTTCTAGTGGGTCCTGAGGTGGCTCTGACATTAAGCAATTATGAAATTATTAAAATACAAGAATATATACTGTAATAAGTGATATAACCATAACATGGAACACTTACGCATTTAATTTGTCTGTTACTTTTTGCCAGCCCTCTCGAGTCCTGGCTTTTGCACACTTTGATTCCCAGTGTTCCCTGGCGTTTTAATTATATTTTTCAAACTCTGCATACCCTTCCAGTAAAAATTCCTGCTCTGCTGCGTTGAAAAACTGAGCGCGCTCTTTGGCCATGGTGAGCAGCCAATAGCAGCGTTGCTGATCAATGTTTCTACTATCGATACATATCCCCTTTTAAACCAGAGCGTGAACGCGCAATTATCTCACTAACTCAATCCAGCTATACTAATCATATCCGGCAGGTGTGTTCGAAGAACCAAATTAGTCAGATCATGATTAGCACGATGATATCATCTTGGATGTCTCGTTTGATCTCAGATGTTTTAAGCAACGTACGAAGAACGGGCCCCAGTTGCTATGACAGCAAGTCCAGGATGAGCGTCGAAGACCCAAACAATCAAATCCAGCTAACTGAGTTCTTCGACGCTCATCCTGGACTTGCTGTCATAGCAACTGGGGCCCGTTCTTCGTACGTTGCTTGAAACATCCAAGATCAAATTATGAGACATCCAAGGTGATATCATCGGCCTAATCATGATCTGACTAATTCGTTTCTTCGAACACACCTGCCAGTTATGATTAGTAGAGCTGGATTGAGTTATCTGAGATAACTGCGCGTTCATGCGCTGGTTTAAAAGGGGATATGTATCGATAGTAGAAACATTGATCAGCAACGCTGCTATTGGCTGCTCACCATGGCCAAAGAGCGCGCACAGTTTTTCTCCGCAGCAGAGCAAGAGTTATTGAAGGTTATGCAGAATATGAAACCTTAATTAAAACGCCAGGGAACCAGGAGAGAGGGCTGGCAAAAAGTAGCAGACAAATGAAATGCGTAAGTGTTCCATGTTATGGTTATATCACTTATTACAGTGTATATTCTTGTATTTTAATCATTTCATAATTGCTTAATGTCAGAGCCACCTCAGGACCCACTAGAACAGTGTTCTTCAACCCTGCTCCCGGAGGACCCCCAACACTGCACGTTTTCTTTGTCTCCCTAATCAAACACACCTGATTCAACTCATCAGCTCATTAACCCATGTGATAATGAGTTGATGAATTGAATCCGGTGTGTTTGATTAGGGAGACAAAGAAAACCAGCAGTGTTGGGGGTCCTCCGGGAGCAGGGTTGAAGAACACTGCACTAGAACATGGGAACAAGTAAAAGGGAAGTACAAGAATATTCTTCAAAATGGTAATCTTTTCTACTTCTACTGTTCTTTGTCTCTTTTACAAAAGAAAAGCACCGTTAAATGTGTTTGTCTGTTTATAACAGCAACCAAGAAAAAGGCTGAGCTGAAAAAAAACAAACAGGTGGTGGTCCTGCTCCCTCACATTATACCACATTATACCCCAGCAGTAGAGCTGGCCCTGGGGTTAAATGTGAACCGACCCATTGTGGAGGGCATCCCTGGGGGCAGCTCTTCCTCAGACCAACAGCCAGGAACCAGTAGCAGCAACACCTTCATTACTGGTAAATGAGCTTTAAATGATCTTGCTACACTGTAAAATATATCTTTTTTTTTTGCCGCATTAAATTAAGTAGGCCTATATAATCCAAATGGCTGGTACAGTAATTTCAGCTGTTAAATATTGAGTAGTGATCAATTGCTTTGACTTGTGAAGGTGAAAACTGCTGAACTTAATGTAAGAATATTTTGCCATGAGTTACTGATCACATTTGTTCATATAGTGTAGTTCATTGTAATGCCATTGTGTTTCCTCTTTTGTGCAGTTTTACATAATACACCAACACTTGTACCTGTTCCCAAGAAAGTAGTGGCTGAAATATGTGCAGTAAGTGGACTTTTTCTAACTTTACATCAAAAGGGAAGAAAGTGCAACACTTTGTAATGCCCATTTGTTTCCATTGCACAGGACAGTGAAGAAACCCTCTCAGATGACTGTCCTTTGGAGGAAGTACTTGTAAGTGCATAAATAACTTTACTTCATTTATAGTAACTTGTGTACATATTATTTCTGACTGCAATATGAGTTGCAGGAGGAAAGGCCTACTGCACAAAGTGATACAGAGGTGGGCAGTGTAGTAACCTACTTGTACTTTTTATTTTTGTTGCATGAGGCTTGTGTTGACAGTTCTTTTTTATTTTTTTATTCTTTTTATCCAAACATGGCACAGGGTGATATCCGTATATAAACGGAATCTACAACAGAAAATTTAGTATTTTGACCTGAAAAAACAGAAAAATGAAGGGGAGAAATAGAACTTGACACCTTAAAGAAGAAAAAACTGGCACTAGAGATTGAGTTGCTTCAAAAGGAACTTCAGAGTAAGTGCTAAATACACTATTTCACACAGAGTACTATTGCTGACCTTGGATAACAATATATCTTATTGCAGGCAAAAGATGACCATCATTGGCTTTTCTTGACAAAGAATAATTGAAATAAAACTCAAGGAACTAAGCATGTTGTCTTGTCTTCTATTCATTTAATGAAGGTTTTTGTTTTAAAAAAAAAAAAAAAAAATGGTGTTCCACAATTCTGTCCCGTGCAGCTCTGCCACTAGGTTGGTCCAAGTGCACTGGCTGGAGGTCATCATCAGGCTGCACCTCCACCACAGGGGTCCTCTCCTTTCTGATGGTGGCACTATTGTGGAGTATGGCACATGCAACAATAATGTCACAGGCCCTGTCAGGTGCAACCCTCAGACACTGAAATCTTTCCTTTAGTTGCCCAAAGGTCATTTCAATGCGTGCCCTTGTCCTGGCTAGAGCTGCATTGAAACGGGTTTGTGGTCCGGGGTTTGGGTCAGGGAATGGCGTCATGAAATACTGCCTGCAGGTATAGCCCCTGTCACCAAGCAGGATCCCGTCGTAAGCACCTGGAAAAATGCAGTTTTGTTAGGCTCAGAATAAATGTATGTAATACAGTGAGCTTGATATTAAATATTTCCTTACCACGTTCAAATAATGTGCATAAATGTGACTCTCTGAAAATCCTGGAGTCATGCACAGAACCAGGCCATTTTGCTTCCACATTTGTGATGTAGGACATGGAGTCACACACCATCTAAGATATTTTTAATCAGTCAACTGCGTACTTTTGGATTACATTACTTTTTGTATTATTTGATATATTCTGGACTCGCTTCTCCAAGGTAAATGGTGAATTGTTTGATGTCAGGCTGCATGCTCAGAAAGCGGCAGTGGATTGTGCAGCGTGAGACCACCTTCAGCGACAGGTTCTTGTCGTAAAAACGGACAAGACATGGCTGCGAAAGACTTCCCGTATCACCTCCGCTTATAAAGCCGGGATCTAATCCTGTTAACATGAAATAAGCCTGCTCCCGAGCAGGTTTAAGCTTGGGCACCTGTTGCTATGACAGCAAGTCCAGGATGAGCGTCGAAGAACCAAACAATCCAAGATCATGCCAAATCTCCAACAATCAAATCCAGCTAACTGAGTTAGCGACGTACGAAGAACGGGCCCCTGGGGCCTGTTTCAGAAAGGAGGTTCAACTGAGTTGGCTTACCCTGAGATGGGAAACTCTGAGTTTTCGGTTACAGAACAGCGGAAATTAGTTAGTTCAATCAACTCTGAGTTGACTGACTCTGAGTTAAGCGCGTGCACCACCACTATAAAAAGCCATTATCAATGGAGTGCAGATATTATGAGTCACCATGGTAACAGCGCCAGACAAAAAGAGGTCTGCATATTTCTCACCAGCTTCTGCAAGCGTAAGAAGACATATTATTATTTTTTAAATATCGGCTGCAGCAGCGAAGGACAACTAGAGTTAGCTAGGGAGAAAATAGTTGCTCGAGTCAATGCGTATGTTTACATTTTAATTAGTTATACAGTGTTGGGTGTAATTAATTACCAAGTCATCTAAATACTGTCATTTAATTAAAGGGATTACTCTTAATTCTTCTGTAATTTGAAGTAAAATCTGATGTAATTGCATTAGACTATAGAACAATTCTGTATATTTAACATACATTTTTAAAAGGTATATTTTTTATGTAACCTTCTCCCTCTACACACTTTGGTCAATTCAAGAATAATCCATGCAATTGTATATTGTTTATTTGAAAGCATTAAAAGTGCAGTTTCTTGTCTCTCCTTGTATTGTTCAAGTGGTTGAGGTTGATATGGGATTTATTAATAAGTAGACCAATACTTTCTAAAGATAGTCATTATTACATGAATCTAATTACACGGTTGAAGATGTCATTTGTAGTTAGTAATTAATAACTATTTTAGAGTAACTTACCCAACTGTTATAATATCAGAGGTGAAACTGGAAGAACAGTATGTTATTCAACCTAATTTTAATTTTCATGGGTGCAATCCTGCAGGTATTAAAAGAACATGGCAGCAGCTGAAAATTAAATATAAGAACATAATTCAATCAGGTAAGGTTTGAGCATATCATGGGTGTAGGCTACCTGAATTTACAAATATTTGACATATTAAATAACTAAATAGCATCCCAGTGTCTAGCAGTGCAGCAGCATTTTTGGCTGGGGGAATTCCTGGAGGGACTTCAGAGCCAGTCACTCCCGAAGATCCAAGGGCCTTCATAAAATGTAAGAGGTTTACATATGTGTTATTTCTTATATAGGCTATTTTTGATATTTCCATTTATTTGACTTTGGGTTGGGTTTTTTGTTGGTCCCAACAGATTCCGATGGTAATATCTGTCTTTTGGAGCCTCCTGTCCCAACAAAACCTGCAGGCAGTTGTAAGTAGCCTACTCAATACACCAGAAATTATGACAAATAGTGTTATAAAGTGTACTCATCTTCACAGGACGATGGGGATAATGTTATGTGTCACATCAAACAATCTACACATTCAGATTTTTTCACATTTTTATGTGGAGTAGAATCTAAGTTTAAAGCTAAGTATAAATGGGTAGTCTTATCTCTCCCCCCGCCCCCAAAGTGGAAGAACAGCAGGAGGACGGTCCATCAACTTCTGTTGCACAGATGAACAGAGTTCAGTGATTTTCAGTAAATGCCACAGTTTAATTCTGTAGAATTTGTTTAGAACTACATTATGTAACTCTAATCTACTACTGTATATTCAGTTGCCAGTTAAGGAGTTAATAGACTTCATCTTATTTAAAAAATTGAAAAAAAAAAAAAAAACAGTAAAAATAGCAATATTGTATTTATTAATTAAAGATTAATTTTATTAATAAAAATGTACTGAAAGAATGAATGAGGTGTTTAAACACCACTTCCTCTTTAAAAAAGGGGAGGAGACCGAAAAAAACTCTGGGTTTACCGAAGAAAACCTGCTCCCGGCCAGGTTAGGTTCACAGAGTAAGTTACCATGGTAACTGACTCTGAGTATAAGTTACCTCTCTTTCAGAAACGGGCTTGACTTACTCTGCTTTCTCAGGTTTAACATACCTCCCATCAGGGCCGCGGGAAGTGGGGGTGCTGGGGGTGCTGCAGAATTGTAAATGCAACGCATATATTTGTTCATTAAAATGTATAATTTTTTAGCATTTAGTCATTTATTTGTAATAAACACTTTAAGTGGGCTATTTAAAAATTGTTATTTATATGTTAAATTATCTTTTTAAAACATAAGCGCAGAGTGTTAC
This sequence comes from Leuciscus leuciscus, assembly GCF_965113295.1. Taxonomy (NCBI): domain Eukaryota; kingdom Metazoa; phylum Chordata; class Actinopteri; order Cypriniformes; family Leuciscidae; genus Leuciscus; species Leuciscus leuciscus. Next base: position 9,200,811 of record NC_138726.1, read on the forward strand.
GTAATATTGTGTGTGTGTGTGTGTGTGTGTGTGTGTGTGTCGAAAGAATTTGCCGCAGCTGCTCAAAAAAAAAAAAAAAAAAAAAAAAAACGTCAAAAACCCCACTGTCAGTGTTTTGTAAGGAACAGGCAAATAGGCCTATGTAAAATATAGCAGGAGACATTTTAATTGTTTACTAATAAAACAGTTATTTTTTATGTCAGTGTCGGCTAGACAGATGAAGTTGACGACTCGCGATCTTCGCAGCGCCAGTGAGAAATGCACATTTCATACGAATTACATAAGCAGCGCAGTCTGTTTTCTTTCGTTTTGAATTGTTCTGCTTAAAAGTAGACATTTCAAGCTATCTATATGTCTCAGGTCTGTGAGGCAATAGGCTACCTTATAGGCCTACGCTGAGTTTCATTTATGAGACGAGCTCCAGGTTCGCCAGCGCCTCCGTATCCTGATTATTTATTTTCTAATAGCCTATATTTAGGCTACTTCTTATTAAATCCTGACAATTTGTTGATGAAACATCGATTAAAATTAAGATACAATTAATACAAAACGAAATTAAATTTAAAGACAGGCTTTGTGCTTTCAGTTTGAGGTCTCTGTGAAAGTTTTAAAACATTATTTTAGTGCCGCTTTAGAGCGCTCACGTCCGTAACGGAGAACTGTCTGTAAAATTTTTTTTTTTTTTTTTTGTGAAATAAATTTCTAAAAAAATGCGACTTAGTCCAGTGCGACTTAGGCTATAGATGTTTTTTTCTTCCCCGTGGCGCATTTTGTGACTGATATGCGACTCCGGAGCAATGAAAATAAAAGGGACTCCGGAATAAAAGCAGAATCAATAAAAGTAAAAAATGTGATGTGCAGTCAGGTTTGAGTGTGTGCGCGTTTTTTGAGGAGTTTTATAGTCTTGATATTGTTTCTTATTCAAAAGTGGTGACGCGACGCGACTGATTTATTATGAGTGTTGGAAACAGTTCTGCTGCCTAATATATTTGATGAATAAAAGGTTAAAAAGAACTGCATTTATTAAAAAATATATATAATTTCTAATAATATAAATCTTCTTTACTATCACTTTTTTTAAAATCAATTTAACACATCCTTGCTGAATAAAAGTATTGATTTATTTAAAAAAATAAATAAAAAAATACTGACCTCAAATTACTGACCAGTAGTGTATATTGTTGTTACAAAAGATTTCTATTTTTTAAAAAATTGCTTTTTTCAATTTTTTTTTCAATTTTTTTTTTACATTTTTATTCATCAAAGTATCCTAAAAAAAGTATCACAGGTTATGAAAACATATTAAGCAGCAGAACTGTTTCCAACTTTGATAATGAATCATCATATTAGAATTATTTCTAAAGGATCATGTGATAGACTGGAGTAATGATCCTGAAAATTCAGCTTTGCATCACAGAAATAAATGATCATTTAAACCAATTATTTTAAATTGTAAAAATATATCACAATATTACTTTTTTTTCTGTATTTTTGATCAAATAAATGCAGGCTTGATGAGCAGAGGAAACTTCTTTCAAAAACATTAAAAATACTAATACTTATACTTGCCCTGTAATACATGTATTCTTTGTTTTAGATGTTATTAACTTCAATTCTTATGAATAATAAAAATGTTGTAATGTCTATTTGTTATTTATGGCCTGTACGCCTCATTATTGATCTGAGCTTCTACATCTTGAATTCGAATAACATTCGATAAAACATAATTGCTGGATTATTTTGACTATAATAAATAAGCAGATGAAACATAGTAGGCCTATACACTGTTTATCACAGATTACTTTGGACCAAAGTTACCATATTATAATTAATTATTATATAGTTCTATTCATTCATTTTATTTAAATTAGCACTGGTTAAAATGTATAAAGCATGAACAAGATATGAAACAATATTTATTAATAATACACAGTTTAAATATCACAAATATCAAATTGTATTTTCATTTGCGTCCTATGCTGGCTAATTACGACGTTTAACCTGTTATCATAATGAAATTCATGCATTTATTTATTTGTCATTTAAACTGATGCAAACAGGGAAAGAGAGTAGAAAACACTTATTATCCTGTCGCCCCCTCTAGTGGACAGCATTAAGTATTACGGCCTTCATTGCTCAGATAACTCAAGTCGATGGATTTTTTGGGAAAGTCTGACCAGTTAGAAGCAAGTTAGACCAGTCTGAGGGTCTGAGCTGAGTTTGGTGAAGCATCAAAGTTCTAGGCGGAGTCAATTTCTCATAATAATAATAACAATTAATCCCAAACCTGGTAATTTTGTCAGTATTTAATTTACGTTCACTGATTCTGGCTTCTCTCTTTTCTGTCTCTTTCTTTTCATGTGAACTGAGTAGGCTACACATGCTTAAATTCAAAAAATATAAACTTTATTTCTATTCAAAATTATTTATAGCCCATAGGCTATATGTCACACACGCCTACCTGCCTTTTGATGTAAATAAAAGACTAGAGTGGTAAATGTTACGGACATATTATCATGGTACAGTTCAGCCTATTATTGATTTTTATTTCCACTTCCCTTTTATCCAAAGAGACGGAACTATTTGCACTGTATTTATCAATGGGAAATATGCTAATATAATCTGTCATATACTGTGGCTCACATTAATGGGGTTGCTTGCAAGTCGCAGCAGCACGAATTACGTGACCAGCAACATATTTCTAAATCAAATAGTGTGTGTAGTTAACAGTGAGTGGTGGTTTCAGACATTATTTCATTAAAGGGCATTTGTCAGTGCCGCACTCGTAGCCTACTGACTCTTATTCTGCCTGACAGAAAGAAAAGCTCACAGCTTACTGAAGGCGGAGCGGTTTGACCAATCAGATGAAAGGGGCGTTTCAGCGCCGCCCACGTGTGCAAATGAAATATCGAACCCATAAACCGACTTGTAAACGAAAAATGAAAAATCTAGCCAAAATCTAGCCAAAAAAACGAATAAACGAGCTGGTTTTCATTTCTCCTTATTCCATTCTAAACAGGAAATGAAATGATCAAAAAGTGCACGGACCCTATGACTTAGCACGACGGTGTAATAAGTTTATATACACTAGATGTCGCCTTGGCTACGGCAGTTTGGAATATTCTGGGCTCATCTGATTTTTTTGTACATAGCATAACCTACTTTGTTATGATTTTAGTATCATAATGATTAATAAATGCACGCACAATTATCATGAACTTGATTTGAACAAATGCCTATCAACTTGTGTGTGCAAAATTCAGAATTAAATGAATGTGCAGCAATTTGTACAAATAGAGAGTCTGTAGGCCTATACTGTTGTAGCCATTAAATAAGCGCATTTATTTTCATATTTGTTCAAATGTTATAATGTTATTTTTTTTCCCCATGTATGTTGATTTATGAAAAGTGAACAGCACGAGTAAAAGTGAATTTCGTTTTGTATAAATTGTATCTTAATTTTAATACATTTTTCATCAGCCTGTATTTAATAAATAAGATCAATAAGATTTAATAAATAATAATAAAAAAATGATAATCTTGCATTGCACGTTAACTGGAGCGCATCTCATCCTAACTTAACGAAACTCATTGTATGCCTCACACACACAGACATGAGAAATACATCAAATACACAAAGCTTGAAATGTCTTTAAACGAAATAATTCAAAACGAAAAGAAAAAGGCTACTCTCTGATTATGTAATCCATTATGTGCATTTCTCTCTATAGGCGCGTTCACTATACGGCGATCGTCAACTTCATCTTTGCAGCCGAGTCGACACTGTCAGAAAACACTAGATTATTAATAAAAATCAATGCACGCGTCACCGGATTTACAAATGCACATCTTGCTTGTTGCACCCACACATATTATGTCGAAATAACGAGATATTATGTTGAAATAACATTATTAATAATAATACATATTTTATAATATTTGATTGAATGCTGAATGTTGTTCAGTTAATAAAATGAAAACTTTAATTGTGATCATTAAAATAATTGAATATGAAATATTTAGTGGCCAAGTTTTGCTAATTAATTAATTTATATATGTAAGGCATTCGTTCCAATCAACTGCCGCAGCCAAGGCCACGTCTAGTGTATATATCTATGACTTGGCACTTCTGGGTAAAGATGCGATCAGTCAAATGAAATCCAATAAACGTATAAATAAATATTCCAAATGAAAAAGCGATGGGAAATGTCGTCCAATTTTCTAATACTATTATTTGATGACAACAATAAATTTGTAAAAGAAAATCCAGCCATTTCTGTTTTTTTAAAGAAAAAAACCAAGCTGCACCCTTTTTTAAATGTCATCTTTCATTCCGAAAGAGAATAATGAACGGGGCGATGTGCAGATTGTAAATCTTAAAAAATGATTGAATGATTTTCTTGTGTCATTATGATGAAGAAACAAGTCCAAAAAAAAAAAAAAAAGTCGAAAAAAACCATTTGTGGAAGGCATCCGATGAGTGTCAACCCGGCCAGATCAGCAAGTGCATCAAGGCAACCACGATTAGCCGGTGCACCAGCCAGCAAAGTGATTCAATGGTTCATAGGTGTAGCTCGCAGCCTCATCGCCCTACCCTCCACATCCTAAAGAGTGTACAGGCTGTTATTTATATAGGGCAGATAAGACCTGTGTTTCTCTTCGACGGTAACTGTAAATTGAATTGAAGCTGCGATTTTTGAAGTTGGATATACTCGCGCGGGCAAATACAGATGTGTTAAACACGATAAGAACACAAATTCTACCTTTATTCGTTAATACAGTCGGTATTTCCCACAATGATTCTGCTTTGCTATTGGCCACGTCACGATCAGTAAGCGCTGCTATTGGTGGTCACGATTATTAAGTACGAAAATGAAAATTCTGTCAGTAATTCCTCACCCTCATGTTGTTCCAACCCCTTCGTTCATCTTCGGAACACAAATTAAGATATTTTTGATTAAATGACTAAATTGGACTATATTAAGGATGTGTTTAATGAACTTTTCTGGGCCAGCAAGTTTCAAACCCTTAGAAGCCTGAAGAAGTCTCGTTCCGAACACATCGCGATATTTGGCATCAGTTCACGTGTGTCAGATGTTGGTAAGTAGTAAATACGCTGTCCGAATAATGTGTGATATATAATGTATTTTCTGTTTGTCGATATTAATCAGATTAGCTCACGTTCAGTCACGGCATTATATCTGTCATCTCCACTGAGGCTTTGCGTTTTATTGCTTTCTAATTCAAAACAGGGTGATTAAGTTACACTGCCTGTGAGCATAGGCCTAAAGACCTTAAATCAGTTAATCATATTCATATCAGATTAAAAGTAGTACAATTAGTTCCAAAGTTGTATTTGTAGTAGAAGCACAGTACAAACAACACTTACCATGCTTTTACCACATTAACATTAGTTTTACTGTGGTAAGTGTAGTAAAAAGACAGTAATCACAAAACTTACCATGCTTTTACCACACTGTATTGGGAGTTTTAATGTGATACTTATTGTAAATGCACATTAACCACAACGCTTACCATGCTTTTACCACAGGAATGATGTAAAACAACATAATGATATTTTATTTTCTCTTTTTTCAGCTGAAAAGACCAAAAGGACCTTTCGGACTATTATTGTTTGAGGACAAGTAAACGGAGGAGACCGACAGCTGCAAAGGCAAATATTCGCAATGGTATATACATGTGTTGGTTCGAACCCTAAATCAAACATTTTATCAAGCATTTGTTGTTTCTTAAACCTTTTCTCGCAAAACCCATAGCCCAATCAGTACGAAGATAGTCTGAAAGTCTTAATAATTCACAAGATTTAACAAGTTGTCAAATTCGTATACGATACTCGTACATATTTGTATACTCGTACACACACTGTCAGAAAGTTGATATTAATTGCATTGTATTGATTACAATTAGTGATGCACCGATGTGAAAATTGAGGCCGATACCGATAACCGATATTAATATTGCTGTTATGGCCGATACCGATATTTGCCGATGTCGATATCTCTGTATAGAAAACAAATTTTAATGATTATCAAATAAAGAGCTATTTTCCAAAACACTTTTTTTTTACTTTAGAAATGACTGATATTGGGCACCTTTACCTGTGTGCAAAATATGTCACATACGACACACATGCATTATACTGCATTGCATATACAGTAATGTGTGCTGGTCAACTTGTCTAAAATTAAGAAACCCTTAGAAAACAGTAAAAAAAACCACACAAAAAACAGGAACATTGTGTAAAATTAAGATAGGCTACTTTATTTATTATTCCAATATCCAAATATCGAGGGCTTGGAACCAGAGGGGCGTAAGTGGCATTTGACAAACTTTACAGGAGAGCCAAAACAAAATTTTGACCACACTTCAATCAACTGTATTTATTAACCTTCAACCACAACATTGCAACCACATACATACTTATATGAGTAAGTTCTTAAGTGAACATATTATGGAATATTAACACGATGAACATATTCTAAAACCTTGCAAAATCTTGAAAATATGGCAAAAACATCAAATACGCCTTTTTGGCACCAAACATTTCCAATTCGTCTAAAGAAAAATAGGGCGTATCTGCTGATCAATGCAGAAATGATTGGTCAAAACATTGGTTAAAAACACTCTAACTTCATAACTTTTCATTTGATTTAAAATACTGCATACATAGTCATTTCATCATTTCAAACTGTTTAACATTTCATTTCTAACCGTTTAATTTCAATTCTCATTTATGAGTTCACATTCATGTCAAACAGTTTAACATTTAATTTCAAACAGTTTAATTTCTCTTGTTTATTACACATTTCACTTTTTAGTTCACTTTAGTTGAACTAAAAAGTTCACTCACTGCCCACTGTCAGAGTGTTATAGAACTCTGCATAACAGTGAGGAATACTCCCATTGGTGCACAGGGTGAGTAGGTCTTTTTTCTTTAAGGCACTGATCACTGGAGGATTTTCATACAATGAGCTGGGGTGTGTGGTTCTGGTGCCTCTTGTTGCCTGTTGTGCCACCGTCAGTTTTCGGAAGGTTGGGGCGGTGAAATCATACTTGAAGAAGATTGTTTTTGGTTCATCTTTCGTGTAGCGGAACCATTTAATCTTCTGCCAATGAACTGATTGTCCCTCCTCATCTTTTGTTCTGTTTTTGAGTATGTGGTTGGAGAGGGACTTGAAGTCCAGAAAGTCCTTGTGTTCAAGTTCATGTACACTGTATGGGTCGTTCCTTCTTGCCATTCTCACAAGTGTGTAGTAGCCATCAGTAAATAGAAGTATGGGAGTAAATAGAAATGGGAGTAAATAGAAACTTTTCTTCTTGCAGTTTCCACTGCAGCATGCACACTATCACACTCCATGTCTAGTAGCCATCCATGATGGCTACTACACACTTGTGAGAATGGAAAGAAAGAACGACCCATAGTGTACATGAACTTGGACACAAGGACTTTCTGTACTTCAAGTCCCTCTCCAACCACATACTCAAAAACAGAACAAAAGATGAGGAGGGACAATCAGTTCATTGGCAGAAGATTAAATGGTTCCGCTACACGAAAGATGAACCAAAAACAATCTTCTTCAAGTATGATTTCACCGCCCCAACCTTCCGAAAACTGACGGTGGCACAACAGGCAACAAGAGGCACCAGAGGCACCAGAACCACACACCCCAGCTCATTGTATGAAAATCCTCCAGTGATCAGTGCCTTAAAGAAAAAAGACCTACTCACCCTGTGCACCAATGGGAGTATTCCTCACTGTTATGCAGAGTTCTATAACACTCTGACAGTGGGCAGTGAGTGAACTTTTTAGTTCAACTAAAGTGAACTAAAAAGTGAAATGTGTAATAAACAAGAGAAATTAAACTGTGTGAACTTAAATGTTAAACTGTTTGAAATTAAATGTTAAACTGTTTGACATGAATGTGAACTCATAAATGAGAATTGAAATTAAACGGTTAGAAATGATCAAATTAAATGACTATGTATACAGTATTTTAAATAAAATGAAAAGTTATGAAGTTAGAGTGTTTTTAACCAATGTTTTGACCAATCATTTCTGCATTGATCAGCAGATACGCCCTATTTTTCTTTAGAGGAATTGGAAATGTTTGGTGCCAAAAAGGCGTATTTGATGTTTTTGCCATATTTTCAAGATTTTGCAAGGTTTTAGAATATGTTCATCGTGTTAATATTCCATAATATGTTCACTTAAGAACTTACTCATATAAGTATGTATGTGGTTGCAATGTTGTGGTTGAAGGTTAATAAATACAGTTGATTGAAGCGTGGTCAAAATTTTGTTTTGGCTCTCCTGTAAAGTTTGTCAAATGCCACTTGCGCCCTTCTGGCTCCAAACAATGTGTAGGCCATACATGTATTTTTTAGAGCCAGAAGGGCGTAAGTGGACATACGCCCCTCTGGCTCCAAACAATGCTCAAACTTTTGTGTTAGGTCTTTGTTGTTTTGTTGCTTTATTCAATACAAGTTGATTTCTGATGCGTCTTTTTGGCACAACTAGATAGAGCTCATCAAGACCTTTAATTTGATATATAGAACTCATTTTCGCCCAAAATGCCACTTACGCCCCTCTGGTTCCAAGCCCTCGATATGATACTAAAAAATACCACAGGGAAAAGGGCTTCTATTTGTGACGTGCTGTCTTTGCGTTTGAACATTGCACATTTTAAACAGGACACTCATTAACTGAATAAATGTTAGCCAATACAAACATATTTATAGAAAACAGTTGACAATGAATAGACAGGAGTCCAATAATAGCATAACGAATCATTCTTAAAATAATAACAAGTAGCCTAGGCTATAAGACCAATCCGACATGGGCTGTGTTAACAGTAAAACGTCCGTCATTTAACGAATTTTAAAAACACGGATGGATAATACAAAATACTTTCTGATATTTTGACAGAAAAAAAACAAGCAAGAACAAAATTTAAACTTAGCCCGTCAATTTTTCATTTTACAATTATCTTCTCTCTCTGTGTGTGCACGCGTCCGTGTTTGTGAGAGAGAGAGCTCGCGCAGCACTGATACAACGGTAGCCTACTTTTTAATCCACAAGTAACGAACGCGCTAGTTTTCATACAAAATAAATATGTAACATAATTAGGTAGGCCATCGGTTCCCAACAGGGGGGTCGCGGCCCACAAGGGGGCCTCAGCGAGCTCTGTGGGGGGTCATATTTTGAAAAGTTTTGAGCAATGAGCATTAAATAAAATCATTAACTTTTTTCTGTTCAAAATTTACAAAATTTATACAATGAGCGAGTTCATCATGAATCCATTTTCCAATCCGTGTTTTTGTCTTATCCTGAACCACTATGGTACACCTATAATAAGTGTTTATATTGGGACTATTTAACACTGGTTCGGATCGCTGCCGCTGCGGAGTAGCACAGTACCTGCGTGACTCGTCATAGATGTACACAGAGAGAAGTAGTTCCGGCTACAATGTTCTTCCGAAAGACGCATATTATAAACACAAGTTTACTATCGCTCACTATAGCGGCAAAAGCGTCAAAAATAAAGCCTCACATTGATAAAGCCTCACAAATAACATGCAAGTATTGAGGTCCCAGACAGCAGTCATTTAGTAATAGCCTATATTCTTCTTTTTTTTTTTTTTACCTACACACCAGTATGAATATTTTTGTTATTGCATTTCAAATAGGGCCAATTTATAGGCTACTCCTAAGCCTACGTTTTTAAATTACAAAAGGCCTACTGATGTTTTTGTTATTGTATTTTCAATATTATAGGCTATTATTTGTGCATGAACATAATCTGGTTATAGTGAACATACCGTTTGTTTGAAAACAACATATTTTGTCATCCTTGCTGCAAGCTTACAAGAGCGATAATATCATTAAATGTGAAGGGGGGCCCTAAAATATTTTCTTGGGGAAAAGGGGGTATCAGACAAAAAAAGGTTGGGAACCACTGAGGTAGGCTACTTTAGTTATTATTAATACAATAACGTAACACATGAAGGCTATACGTTTCTCAACACTGAGAATGAATCAATAAACGCCTGTTTCTCCACTCGCGCTTATCAGTAATCCACAAATCACACGTGCTGTCACTTTTGAGAAAAATCTAATTCGAACGGGTATCAAATATCAAGCAATATATTCAAATATCTACGAGTCAAAAAACGATCAGTCAAAAATGTGTCATGAAGAGGAAAAAAACATAAGTCGCACTGGACTGCGTTAACAATGTTACGGACGGGACAGTTGACTTGAGCGCTCTGAAAGCGCCACTAAGACTGCTTTAAAACTTTCACAGAGACCTCAAACAGAAAGCACAAAAAGCCTGTCTTTAAATTTAATTTCGTTTTGTATTAATTGTATCTTAATTTTGATAAATGTTTCATCAACCAATTGCCTGGATTGAATTAAATAAGAAGTAAATATAGTAGAAAATATTTAATCAGGACACGGAGGCGAGGGCGCGTGAACCTGGAGCGCGTCTCATCAATGAACCGAAATCTACCTGCCTCACAGACCGGAGACATATATAGAAAGCTTGAAATGTCTATTTTTAAACAGAACAATTCAAAACGAAAGAAAACAGACTGTTCTCTGCTTATGTCATCTGTATGAAATGTGTATTTATCTCAGGCACATTCACTACTGCTAAGATCGAGTCAGCATCGTCAACTTCATCTTCAACTTCACACGTCAAATGTCGGCCTGTTCACATCGGCCATATTTTGACATCGGAACGATACCGATGTGTAAAAAAATGACCATATCGGCCGATATTATATCGGCGGCCGATATATCGTGCACCACTAATTACAATTATTACAAATTGGTCCCCGTCTGTTTATGTTCCAGTGATACATGACGTCTCTCCACACCTCATAACCTACCTCTGTTTGCAGGGGTGGAAAAGCTTATCTTACTTGTCACATGACATCAGATACTCGATTATTTTGTCATAATCAGACCAGTTACACTGCTGATAACTGTCCCGTTTGCATGTAAATCATTTTCACATGATTATTGCTTGCTATTAAAGACGTACTTTTATTCATAGAAATGCCCCCACATATCAGTGAACTTATAATATAAAAATGCTTTTAAAATTTAATTATTCAACACTCTTTACAGAAAAAAATATCCTACAGTTATACATAAACTGACTATTTGCAAGTAATGTATTAAAATTACCTTCCTTTCCGTCTTGCAGGATTACTTGGTCCTTTTTTTTTTTTAAAGCTCTACAATATCAAACTCAACAGCTCTTTTAAGAGCCAACCCTCACAAGAGCTACTAGTGAGTCGCAGCGAATCTTGCCGGGATCAGCCCTTCCCAGGTAAAGTTTCTAGAATATTGAAATCGGTATTTACTCATCAAATGCTCTCTCCTGAATCGCCGCCGCTAGAGTTCTTACGAGATCAAGAAAATATGATCATATAACAGCGATTTTATCATCACTGCATTGGTTACCTATAAAGTTCCGTATTAATTATAAGGTATTGCTACTGACTTATAAAGCTCTAAACGGCTTAGCTCCAGTCTATTTAACGGATCTTCTATCGCCCCTATAATCCATCGCGCTCTTTAAGATCACTAAATTCAAGGCTTTTGGTCATACCTAGGATATCCAGAACCACCAAAGGAGGGAGAGCATTTTCACATTTGGCTCCAAAACTCTGGAATAGTCTTCCTGATACTGTTCGTTGCTCAGACTCGCTCTCCCAGTTTAAAACTAGATTAAAGTCGCATCTCTTCAGCCAGGCATTCATATAATCCTACAGTTCAAACTACAATCCGGCCTGTAGCTCATAAATGCCAGAGGAGAACTGGCCCCCGACTGAGCCTGGGTTCTCCCAAGGTTTTTTTTCTCCATTAGGTCACCTGATGGAGTTTTAGGACACCATTAGGTCACTTGATGGAGTTTTTCGGTTCCTTGCCACTGTTGCCTTTGCCTTGCTCAGTTGGGGATATTTTGGGGATATTTAATTTAATTTTATCAATCAATAAATTCCTCTTGAAACAAACATTGTTGTATTATTTTAATTTAATACTGTGAAGCTGCTTTGATACAATCTGTATTGTGAAAAGCGCTATACAAATAATAACTTATTTATAACTGTCTTAATTTATGTTTCAAGAACAATAGTAATTGCACATAGAGTAAGTCGAGACTTTCTTGTTTTACAGCAGAGAAGGAAGACCAGTCCTTATATCAACGCAAGCTAATCGAATAAGTCCTTTGTTTCGGGTGAGGAAGGAACATCTGGTGCCCAAAGAAGACAGAAAGCTGCACGAGTCCATTGGTATGTCTTGTATTGAAACAATGCTGTAATATGTAGTACATAATTTGATGTTGACAATTTTACATTGTACAGGTTATCACTTGGTTTTTGACCAAGTGAAGCTCTTGAAACAAGTGACAGGAGAGTATGTAACTTGTCTGGAAAGTATCAGAGTCGCATTTGGCACGCGTGCCTTAGGTTGCCGACCCCTGGTCTAGCCTATAGTCTATGGTACCAATCACGTTAGTGAAGCCTGAGTAACATATACTGTAATCGGCATGGTCATGAATGCATGATCTTCATAAAAAATTATGATAGCCTAAAAAAAAAATGCTTAAAAAAAAAACTGCTTTACAACATTGGGTCTTAAAGGTGCTGTATGTAGTATCACATTAAAATGATCCACTTTTCGGGTTTTGCTATTACCTCTGAAAGCAAGTATTCTTATGTTTATGTGAAGGTGCCGGGTCGGATTTACCGCGAAATCCAGTGACGTCACCTGCATGCGCGGAGCGCTCCCGAGCCTCTCGCCTCGTCTAGCCTACTGATTTTGCACTCAACAGCGACGACACTGCAACTTATGACATGGACTTATGACTTATGCAACTTATGACATGTCTGATAACACTAAGAAACGACCTGCTCCCAGCACAACACAGACTCCAACACAAACTCCACTTATTGATAAAAAAAACCAATAAAACGTTTTTTTCTTTCTGCTGAAGCTCGTATTAAAGGCCAGACGTGAATCGGATGAACTTCGGGTGAAAAAACACGGATCAACATCGGCAGGGCGTTTGAATCATGGAGAGACCTTATCTACAAACCTAGAATGTATACATTTCCTGAAGAAAATGTGAAGTAGTGCTTGCAGTGGCAAAATTCGGCACGGTTGATAGGGTTCCATTCTTATCATGGGACGAGCATGGAGCATTAGTTCAACGTCAAGCTGATAAAAGTAGCCTATTATTGTAACGTTGCAGTGGGAGTTTACCTGAGTTTCTAGCATGTTGTGGGATGCTCTCTCTGGTGTGTTGCGTGACGCGTCTCAGTCTGGCCGGTATTCCACAGTGCTCGCTCATAAATTCGAGCACGCGCAAGAGCACACGCTTGTCAACTTATTGGTTGCAATCTGAAACATCACCGCTAGAGGCCGCTGAAAACTACATACAGCTCCTTTAAGTGGCTTGGAAATGCCACAAAAAAACCTAAAACAGTTTTTTTAAACCTAAAAGCACCAGGTAAACTCCGAATGACACGACAGACAGCACTTTCCATCAAGTTCTCCGCATCTCCAATAGTGTAAAGGAAAGAGCCACTCGCAAATAATCTTAAAGCTGCCGTCGGCAACATTTTTTTGATCATATTCAGTGTAATCGACACTATAATCCGACAGAACAACATAAATAAGGTGGTTTTAGAAAAAAACCCGAGCTTCTAACTCCACCTGGAGCGTGTTATTTGTTTTCCAAAAATCCAGCGCTCCCGCTTCATCAGGTCCAATCAGCGCAGGGGGGTGTGAGATCTGACTGTCAATCACAGGTCGTGCACACGCCACAGATCCCCCTCACTCGCACATGTTAATATCACATGCACACGCCACGCCTGAAGTTCGCCTGGAGATTGCATGAAGCGTGATGGCGTAGAGAAAATCTACTAACAAGCTTCCAATTCCTCGGTTATTGCTATCTATGGCTAGATTAGCCAGGGCAGCCTACCTCCGAGTCCATGGTGTTGATAGATGCTGAAGAGACGGACGCGTTCACAGAAAATCAGGTACACACGCACAGTGACGCACTGACGAGCACGACCTCGATGGGAGGGTGCTCGCTGGTAGTGGGGAGGGGCATGAGAGTTGTAAACATTCAAAATTTTGGCTAATCGACCCAATCTGCCAGACTTGCCGACGGCAGCTTTAAGGCAATGCAAACAGTTTGTGCTGTTGTTAAAGCCCGACTCCGACAAGTCGAAAATAAGTGTGCGTTTCCAACAAATGAATCATGTAAACGACAATCTCACCAGTCACGAGAAAAAATATATATCTCAGAAAGTGCACTATTGTAACGCAAAATCTCAGTTCTTCGTACCTCAGGGCCCGTTCTTCGTACGTCGCTAACTCAGTTAGCTGGATTTGATTATTGGCGATTTGGCATGATCTGGGATTGTTTGGTTCTTCGACGCTCATCCTGGACTTGCTGTCATAGCAACAGGTGCGCAAGCTTATTTCATGTTAACAGGATTAGATCCCGGCTTCATAAGCGCTGGACTTCCCGTATCAGCTCCGCTTATGAAGCCGCAGTCTAATCCTGTTAACATGAAATAAGCCTGCTCCCGAGCAGGTTTAAGCTTGCGCACCTGGGGCCCGTTCTTCGTACGTCGCTAACTCAGTTAGCTGGATTTGATTATTGGCGATTTGGCATGATCTGGGATT